>NW_022060261.1:3505325-3635325 GCF_007364275.1 Archocentrus centrarchus | reverse complement strand
ATAAATGTTAATTTTGTGTGTATAATGACTAATTCAAGGGAACTGAAGAAAAAGCTTTTACATTTTACACCCTTTATATTTTAGTCGACTATATTCTTACGATAATTTCATCGACTAAAACTAAAACTGTTCAGATGACTAAATTATGACTAAAACTAAATCAAAATTTGCTGTCAAAATGAACACTGTTGGATATAGGAGTGAAGAGGACTTTAAATAAAAGGGCCTCAGCTAAGAAGACCTCAGCTATAATTCATATCTTAAAATGATAGATAAACCTATATGTAAAGTTAAAAACACAGGGATATCACATATTCCCCCCTTTGAGACTCAAATATGGACCAAAACTGACATAATTAGAAATAAAAGCAGAAATATATATATATTATATATATTTTCTTTTTCCTTTTCCTTACACATGTTTTCGTCAAGAAATATATATATATTTTGTTTTGCCTTTTCTTTATACAAGCCTTTGTTCTTTTTACATTTCCTCCTCTCCTTTTTTCCTTTACCGTGTGCATTTCTGCCTCGTTATGCAAATGAGGAGGGCGGCCTTCTTGCTCCAGCTCCTCTACTATTGGTCAATAAACAGGAAGGAGCAGGATCCATGTGCAGATGTGCAAAACAAGACAAGACTAACATAGGGGAGATGTGTGTATCTGCAGCCGCTGCTGTTATTCACTGGTGCCGCCGCTACAATCAGTCCCCAGAAAAAGGAAACAAACACATTATGGGGTAGTTAGGTTAAAAAAAAAGTCATCTGGTACGGTGCTCATTTTGCGCCAAAAAAACCACCTTAGCAAAGCATATTTGCACATTTAAGCCAGGATAGCAATATGGTGGGGAAGGATGGGGGCAGGAGGGGATGCAGACGGAGATGAGAGGGTGGGGGCATTGTGGAGCCAGATGCCAGCTCCTAGCCAAAACAGTTCGCTGATAGTGATGGAAGTTCATCAGCGGCCGTGGTACACCAGATCCAGCTTCACAGATCACAGAGAGGGCTGAGGGGGAAGAGTGACCATCACACATTGTCCTGGAGAGATATGATTACCAGCCCAAGGCCGGCAGGGGAGCCGAACTCCTGATAATGCAGATGTTGTTTTGGAACAGCTGCTTGTTTATCTCCTGACATCAGACGGCTCACCGTGCACCGTTCATCCTCACTGAAGCTGTTCAGCTTGAGATGAGCGTCTTCCTACTCACATCTGTATCTTTGCAAGAGTTTAATTTCTTAGGACGTGGTGCAGTAGCGGGTGGACAGTAAAAAAAGGTACAGGTGTCTGTCTGTAGGACAAACTGCAGGACGCTCAGGCATCACCAAGAAACCACATTTAACTTCCAAATAACAAACGATTGCATATTTTGCGTGACGGGTTGCAACCCTAGTCTATACTATAAGGACCTAATGAAGATTAACAGTCTCATAGGTTATATAATAGCACACAAACATACAACACCAACAGATACTTACACACAATTATATCACTGTCCACGCATTAGAAACACACTCGCGTTGTGAGGCGAACACAGTCTGTGGAAAAAAACGTGAAAATAAATAAGAGTAGAAACATTTGAAGTTCTTCTCTCCTCCACACATTGAAACTGCTGCTTTGTTTCTGGTTCTTACCTCTGCAGAGGATCATACCGGCTTTTATTGGATTCAGTGTTGTGCAGGAACTGCTTCCTATAAGATGAAATAAAAATAAGAAACCAAATCACGATACGTCGTCAGCTTACTGTGACCATTCTGCCACTCTTAGTATTTTAGTTTTAGAAACGACCAAGTCTTACCGCAGTTTTTGGATCGTGCTGCCGTCTTTTCCTCGAGTCCTTCTGTAGGTGAGTCTGTTAGAGTCCAGAGCATCGAGTCTCTACACAATAGACGCCTGTCTTTCAGTCGCGCTCGTACAAACTTGAGTAACTGAGGAGATAACCCATCACTGCAGCCAGCAGTGTCTTCTCGTCTGCAGCTTGTCTTGCTAATATTTTGCATTCACAAATAACTGTAACTTTGTTATTGATGACACATCTGATATGCTTTATGTAAAGCACAGTGCTTTGGTGTCAGCAGAAAAACTTCTCTTGGAAGAGTGTACAGCAGTGCCTCTGTCTCCATCCCACCACACAATCTTAAATGAGGCTGACAGGCATGCACTGTTGAACATGGATCATCAGATGTTCCCTGAAAATGATCTCACTGATGCTGACTGCTTTGCCATGACATGCAACAGGGTAACATCTCAGAATGTGACTTAGTCCATAGATGGATCCAGAGCAGAAAGGTCAGCACATGTATATGCTAAGTGGTGTGGAAACACTAACAGTTTTGAGAAACTGACCCTTTAGCAGAACCACAGCCAGCCATTATAAAGCAGCTCATAGTTGTCACTGTTGTGTCAAAATGCAGAACATTTAAACATGTTGCTGCACAAGTTTCTTGGCTCAGTCCCCACAGACAGACATTTTTATGGTAAGCCAGTAGAAGTTTGGTGCTTGCAGGGAACAGACGCCTCATTCCCAGCATCATTTCTACCTGCTGAGCGCTTTGCTGGAAGATGTGTTGTGCACACATCCACTGTCTGTGTAAGCAGGACAGCTGAGAAGGTGACTGTTGTACTGCCACTCTGCACAGTGGTTGAGATCTAGATTTAGTATGGGGCAGTGCCCCTAGAAATGAGGGGAGTCTTCATTTAAGTCTTTAAAATATCAAACTTTATAAAAGACTTCATGTTTTGTGTCTGGCGTAATTTTCAAATATTAAAGATTTTCTGTGAATTGTTTTATTGTAAAAGTTTTATTCCAAAACCTGTTGCATTAAAATTTTTTACATTTTTCTCATGAAGGTTTTGCTGATATCTCTTATGTACATCCATGTATAGCAAAATAAAAGTTTATATGTTTTATATGTTTCTATGTTTTCTTATTCCATCTGCCTTGGTAGTCTTTAATGTCATTAATGCATGTGAACATTCACTGAACGTTTATAGCAGCGTTCATGGGATGTTGTCTGAATGTTCAATGCTAGCTGGGAAGCCACTGCACAGGAGAGGATGATGGTGTGACAGACTTTTAGTTACAGTGAATTAGACTGAAAACTGAGTTTGCTTTTCAATGAAAATAATGCTTGTAGTGTCACCAACATCAAGTTATAGCCTTTGTTTATCTCCCTCAGTCCACTAAAGTTCAGGGTTCACAAAAAACTCCATGACAAAGGCTCACAGACAGAAGCTCACAGACAGAAGCTCACAGACAGAAGCTCACAGCCTTATTGGAAAAAGGGACAAAAGCTGAAAACTTCCAAAAGTATATTTCCAACTAGATAATACTAATTTATAAATTAGAATGATTTCTTCTGAGTTTAGTCTTGTTTAAATGTTTCGCTGTATAATAATTTATGTGTAGTTACATTGTAATGGAAAAAGACTTAAAAGATGATAATGTAAATTTGATTATTTATATCTCAAAATAAAAATATGTTACAACTGTTGGGAGGAGTAGACCACTGGTGAGTACTTGATTTGCATTTGTATGACTCACAGAAACCTCCTTTACATATGAGAGCCTGCCCTAGACCTGAGGAGAGGGGGGAGCTGAGGGAGCACTGACACAGAGAGTCCACGGCAGTTTCCCTACAGTTTACTGTTCTGGCCAAAGCCTCCTGCTGAGAGCCCTAAAGCTCAAGGCGCGCATCAATATTACATACAAGAAACTGTCGAAAACCCACTTTTCATGCAGTGAAACTGACGAGGTAACAATGAAGTCCTTCTAGAGGTAAGCATAAAAACAACATTATCCACTGACTCGTGCACACGGTCAGAAAACTGTGAGAGTCCTCATTAGTGATGCTGTTTGTGTCTGAGAGCCGATGATCTGCAGTGACTCAGAGGAACAGAATCCTGTTGAATGACAGCCAGCAACACACTTTCTTACTAGCAGCAATTAAAGGAAACTACAAACAGAAGAGCAAAGTGCTGTCATTGCAAATGACAGTGAGAACAGGTTCCACCACAATCCTGCGCCAGCACATAAGAACTGTCCATCCTTTGGTGCTGTCGGAGGAGAGAGGGCATGGTAGGTCTCCATCTACTGACCCTGGTGAGTCTGGGTCTGAACCAACAACAAATGTCTCAGCATCCACTGTCCTCCTGAAAACTGCAATCATAACCCCTGAGAAGGGAACAGAAGACCCCCTGCACTGGTGGGAGGCCAAGGGCTCAATTTACCCACAGCTGGTGAAGGTGATGGAGGTGAGATGTGTGCTGCGGCAACACTGGTCCTTTCTGAAGGAATATTCTCAAAAGAGCCCGTTCTCCTCTAAAAAACTACTGCATTGGTCATCTCTCTGCAGAGACGATTTCTGCAGAGAGATGACCAATATGTATGTTTTAAAGTGAGATTAACCACCCTCTAGTGGTCATAGATGAAAGTGTGTATGAATGACATTTTCAGAAAATGAGTAAATATGAATTTTCTCCAATTTTTAAAAGTTTGTTTAAAATGTCAAAAAAAGTAAGAATGTTTTTTTTTTTAAAAACAGACAAATAAAGAAAACAAACTGAAAGCCGAAGAGCGTCTCAGCACACAAACCATTCATTTAGAATAGAATGCCTTTATTGTCATTATACAGGATGTACAATGAGATTGGAGATTTATGCTCAGTTAGGCTAAAATACGAGGCTACCAATGCTAACAAGTAAAGACCCTAAAGAGCCGGCTCTCTGAAAAGAGCCAAACTTCCCATCTCTGCTCCTCATCACTCAGCCCATGCCCTTCCCATCATGACCCCCCCCCCCCCCCCCCCCAGGTTCCCATGCTGAAATTATTAGTTATGCAAATTGTAACCATAAGTAGACCTCGAGTGCCTGAGTGTACTCTTTGTGTGTGTTTGTCCTTCAGTCTTTTCTATTGAGTCTTCAGATTCATCCCTCCTGCACAGCTCAGCAGGCTCCCTCTGATCCTCACTCTGATTGGCTGCTGTAGATTGTTGCTGCTGTTGTTGGTTTTGTGATCTACAGAAAACAACAGCAGAGTCAGGATCCATATCATCCTCCTGTTGAACTGCAGCCTGTTTGAAACATCTCAGAGATTTTCCAGCTGAGCTCTGAGTCTCCTGCTGCTGCTCCAAACTCTCTGAGCTGGGGTCTGAGACCTTGGCCCTGGATAAGTGGAAGAAAGTGGATGGCTGGAAATATAATTTAACAGGCTACATTTGGCCCAATTCTGAATTCAAACATATCAAATTAAATCTGACTCACAGATTCAACAACTCCACATCCACTTTAATTTTTATTATTTTAAAATCTTATGGATTAACTACAAAATAATTAACAATAAAGTGCTAAAAAAATATGTTTTGCTCCTTTCTTTTCAGTGTTTGATCAGTTAGATCATAAATCACATTAGAACAGGTTAGGTCTCAAAGTCATAACTGAAAGTTACTGAAAGCTCATGGTATTACTGTCATCTATGAAGGCTGCTATAGCTCAGATTATAACACATTAATGTGACAGATGTTATTGATCCTCATTAATCAGATCCTAGCAGGATGTTCTCTTTAACTCTGTCACAGGCTGAAGCTTCACATCATTCCTCTGATCCTTCTGTAATGCAGCATTTCCTTCATTTCACGGACCAATCAGAGGACTGTTTGGTGTTAACGTGTCATTTAAAAATGCACCCCTTCATTCACATCTGTTACCTAATCCCATTATCACTCATCACCATCAGCACACACCAGACCTGTTAGACCGAAAGTAAACGTTCCTCTGAGCGTCACACCTGCAGGGTAAGGTGCAGTCAGGAGCTGCAGGTGAGCCCCGGTGTGGGTTCGTTCAGTGAGCTGAGGATTTACCGGGACTTTGTGGCGGTTTGAGCGCTTTAAAGGAGGATGAAGACGTTGGTGGTGCTCCTGCTCCTCCTGAACGGTAAGAAGCTCCGTGTGAGTCAGTTTCACCTGCAGCAGGTGAGGCGGGACCCGGACTAACAAGCTGCAGTCAAAGATCGGACCCGGAGCTCAGAGCTCAGTAACCGCGCTAAAGCAGATTAAGTGACGCTGCTTTCAGGAGCCACAAACCCGGAAATGAACGCCGCGAATACTTCTACTTCAAACGTCATTAATTATAATCACAATAATTCTCCTTTCTCTGTGTTTTTGGACAAAACAACAAATTATAACAGCTACATGACGATAACAGGTGAGGTAATCACAGCTTCAAACAGAGGCATGATGGGAGATCCAGCCATCTGTACGTGTAATTGGGGACTGAGTGTGTCTTATTAGTGGAGCAGATCAAGTCCAAAAAGTTCCCGCCATCATCCATAAAGTGTAGAACGATTAAATTCCCTTTTCATTCATTCATCATGGATGTAGTGAAATCTTTGACTCACGTTCATGTTCACATAAAGTTTTTCTTTCCTTCTTGGCAGGTTTCAGTTTGTTAGAGATGCTGCTGTTAATGTTTTATTGCTTTATTAAAGCATTGGATGTTAACCAACAGCAGTCACAACTTCATATTTATTATTACATTTAAATATTTCAAATTTCATTATTTTCTAATCCCAGTTTTCTTCCTGGTGGTTTCAGTAATCCCATCATCATCAGACTGAAAGTAATGACTGATTCATTTTTCTCAGGCAGGACCGACTCAGACTGACAGGTGATCATGTTTCTCTCTGAGAGCTCATGAAGGAGTCACTCTGTGAAATCTGAACAAAGGCTGTGAAATGTTGGCTGCAATAACAATGCAATTAACATTCAGATCAAATAGTTTACAACTAATTAGGTGTTCCTGGCTAAATGATCTCCTAATGAATGGTTTGCTCTTATATGCATATACAGTTGTTTTTGTGTTGTTGATGTGTGTGTTGTTTAGTGTGTACACTGCTCTCACAGCTTGGGCACGTTTCTCTCCTTCTTAGTTTGTGTAGTTTGTACCGGCAGCTACTCAGCACACCTCTCTATGCTCTGGAGCAGCGTGGGCAACTCCAGGCCTCGAGGGCCGGTGTCCTGCAGGTTTTAGATGTGTCCCTGATCCAACACACCTGAATCAAATGGCTGAATTACCTCCTCAGTATGCAGTCAAGTTCCCCAGAGTCCTGCTAATGACTTCTGTATTTGACTCAGTGTGTTGGCTCAGGGACACATCTAAAACCTGCAGGACACCGGCCCCCGAGGCCTGGAGTTGCCACCCCTGCTCTGGAGTAACATGTTTCTGCTACAGAGGACAGTCACTTATAAGCCACAGGGAGGTAGCATGCATCAGTATGGATCGGGAAGTTATTTGTTGTTTATTTATTTTACTTCTAGGTTTCTGCTGGTTGCATATTTAATGGCTGCTCTGTGATGGCCCAATTTAAGGTATCGCCACCCTCCATGGGTGGCAATATTACATTTATTAGTTAGAATTGTAAAGGCCTCAATAGTCCAAACGCAATAAGGTTCAGCATTATTTACATCAACGAGCTGGTCAGGAAGATTTACCCAGGCTGAAAGTAAGCCAATACGGTCCAGTACTGCATACCACTAAAAGATCCTGCGCCAGTACACAGTACCGGGAAGAGGGGGGTACGGCTGTCTGCTTTAAAGCCATCATTCAGTCTTTGGGTCAGAATAGATCCTCTACCAATAAGCAGTCTAAAACACAACTTAATCAGTTAATAAATTGCTTTTTTTTCTCATTTCAAATTGTTTCTGAACTGTTCGTGCTGTACTGGAGCCTTAATTCTCCAGCTTCTCTCCCCCTTGGAGCTCGAGGCTTTTGTCAATGGCCAGCCTTTAAAACATTCACCACTACTTTAATGTCTGTCTGCTTGTTACAAAATATCCCAATTAAAAGCAAAGTGAGATGAACTAATTGTATTTCATGTTATTCTGCTCAATTTCAACAACACAGCACAGCTTGAAAACAGTGCTTATGACCGGAGATTTCATTTAAGCTACACGAGAGCACATTTGCCTCAAACACAGTGGTTACCAAGAGGATTGTGCATTTGATTTAATGGACTGCGTTACTTTACACAGGTGGTGTACAGACATTAAAAACCTCAGCTTGCATTGGGACAAGATGAACAAGAAATCACTTAAATTGGGTCACACAGGTATTTTGGGTACAGTGTTGCCAACTAGATTTAGTGACTTTTCAGATTTCCCTAGCGACTATTTTTTCAAAAAGGGACTAGTAACAAATTCAGAATTAGAAATTCCAAATTGACATTGCACATTTTCATGCAAGGAAATTCTGTTTGACAGCTCTCCCTTTTTTCATGGCAGCATATGATTGGGAATAAGATATAAATTGTACAAGCAATAAATAAAAACAAGAATAAAAACAGAAACAAGAAAATAACAACAAATATAATAAACATAAATGGCAATCAAAAATGAGGTAATACAGACCTAACTGTACATAAAGTGTGGATGTGGTTAAGGTGCAGAGTGTAAAGTGCAAAGTCCAGTGAGATGCAAAGTGTGAAGTACAGTGAGTCCATGCTTTGGCTTCCAGCAGAGCTTTTACGGCTCTGTGGAAGAAACTGTTTAAGTCTTTGGAGATAGACTGGAAACCTGAAATCCTCTGATGTCACCGTGTTTTGTGTACATACAGCCTGTGTTCATTTGTATGCTTTGGCAACGCCAGGACCCCAGAGTAGGTGGCTGCAGGCAAGAGGGTGTCCTGAAAACCCGTAGCAGAAGTTGGTTTAGACCAGAAGTCATGTGACCTTAAAAGCATAAATGGGTCTTGTTTGTGTGCAGCCAGTGGATTTACTGGATTTACTTAAATAATATGAGATAAAATTGATTTAGGTACTGTGGGTCTAGGCAAAGCATTAAAGTCATGAAGTTGTTTCATAGGCAACAGTGTTTGGGCAGAAGTGGGAAAGAGAGAACTTACAGACACGACCCAGTGGTTGTTTATGATTATGCTTCAGTTTCAGTGAATGTTTAGTTTCAGAAATGTATCCACCCCAAGTCTCTGTGGTGGCTAGACACACATTTACTTCTTAATAATAATATTGTTAACTTTATCTCGAAGCAAATTGACTTCTTTACCCAGACTAACACAATCCAGTGAAGAAAAGATAAACTTTCTCAATGCATTGCACTGTTTTAGATTTAATATGAATGAATGAATGAATGAATGAAGTTTATTGCCATGTGGGTGAACAAGTTCACACATTGGAAATTGCAGTTACAGAACACCATCCAAGAATACACAAAACACAACACACATGGGGGGATATGTGTCCTAGGGTCATGCAGCCGACTTGCAGCGCTACCTTTGGCAGGAGGAGAAAACAACACATCATGGGGAAGTTAGGTTAAAAAAAGTCATCTGGTACAGTGCTCAAAAAGAGCACTATACCAGGGTCCAAAAAAACCACCTTAGCAAAGCATTTGCACATGTAAAGCTAGGACAGCGGCGGTAGGTGAGGTCAGGTCAGGAGGGGATGCAGACGGAGACGAGAGGTGGGGGCATTGTGGAGCCAGATGCCAGGTTCCAGCCAAAACAGTTCGCTGATAGTGGTGGAATTTAATCAGCGGCCGTGATACACCAGACCCAGCTTCACAAATCACAACGCAGAGTGGGGGGAAGAGCAGCCGCACACAGAGCCCTGGAGAGAGATATGGTTGCCAACCCAAGGCCGGCAGGGGAGCCGAATTCCTGATAACAAATGTTGTTTTGGAACAGGCTGCTTGTTTTTCCAACAGCCTTCAGTCTTACTGGGAAACCATTCAAAAATCCAATATTCCAAATTCGTTGATTGCCGTCCTCACTGTGCAGAACCGAACTATATCTCCTGATCTAACCCCCCTCGCCTGCGAGCCCGCTAATCTTGCGGCTCAGGTCCACCAGGCTTTGAGTCTGAGTTTATATTATATCTATTTGATATATATATATATATATATATATAAAATAGCCTTTGTAACTCTGCTGGCCAGGAGGCAACTTGGGGTTCAGCATATTGCCCAAGGATACTTCGGCACGCAGACTGGAGCAGGCAGGAATCGAACCCCCAACCTTCTGACTAGCAGATGACTTGCACTACCTCCTGGGCTACAGCCACCTGGATGTCTGTTTTGACTGATTTTTAATGAATTACCCAGCCCCAGAGGACTGTGTGCAAAAATGGCTGTAGATCCTAAACAGTCCACTGCAATGATTTAGTTAAACTCCTGGAGTTAAAGCTGAAAGTCTGTCACAGGTTTAATGTGTATTTCTGTTTGTGTGTCCTCACAGGTTCCCAGCAGGCCCTGGCTGTGGTGGTGGAGGTGAATAAGGAGGAAAGGTCTGTCCTGCTGCCCTGTCAGTACTCAGGTATTATACCTGTGGACCCCAAAGTGATGTGGACTCGCAATGATCTTGATCCCAAAACTGTCCACCTACAACAAGAAGGAGGAGATGATCTCAGAGGGCAAAACCAGCGTTACAGCAACCGCACATCACTGAGGCCTGATGCTCTGGACTCTGGAGACTTCAGCCTCACTCTGAGGAAACCACAGCTGACTGACAGCGGCAGCTACACCTGCTCCATCCGTCCTACAAGAGAAGAACTGAGACTGGGAGACATACAGCTGCAGGTCAAAGGTCAGCAACAAACCCAAACACCTGCTTTATGTACATGTCAAAAGTCACTAATGTAGACAAAGATCAGAGGTCAAACTAAAGGGTAGTATTTCCTAAATTGTTCTGACACAGCTGATGAAATATCAGCAGCAACATTTAACACAGACCTGAGTGGAAACAGCAGAAAAGAGGATCTGACTGCTCCAACTGTGCAGCTTTGACTGCATGTGGAGCATCAGATTGATGTTAGTTACAGTGTATACACAGTAAAACATGGAGCTTACTGACCCTAACTGGAGCTGATAGAAACCAACAGCACCAAGTGTTTGTGTTCAGACTCAAGGCGCAAAACTAACATCTATAAAATAATCAATCAATCAACTCAACTTTATTTATAAAGCACTTTAAAATCAAATGCAGTTGGCCAAAGTGCTGTACAAATCTAAGCACAAACAAAGAAAACACAGACATAAGATAAGGAAAGGATTAATAAATAAATAAATAAAACCACAGCTAAGAAAACAAACAAAGAAAACCAACATCTCAAACTGAGTTAAAAGCCAATAAGAAAAAATGTGTTTTAAGAGAGGACTTAAAAGCAGAGAGTGAGTCAGCCTGCCTGATGTGCAAAGGAAGATCGTTCCACAGTTTTGGGGCAGCAACTGAAAAAGCGCGGTCACCTCTGGACTTCCTCTTTGTCTTTGGAACAGCCAGCAGCGCCAGATCAGCTGACCTGAGTGAACGTGAAGGAACGTACAGGTGGAGCAGATCAGACAGATATGAAGGGGCGAGGCCATGAAGACATTTAAAAACAAATAAAAGGATTTTAAAATCAATCCTAAAATGAACTGGGAGCCAGTGAAATGAGGCCAAGATCAGAGAAATGTGCTCACGTTTTTTGACCCCAACTAAAAGCCGTGCAGCAGCATTTTGGACAATCTGGAGCCGGGCAAGCAGTGTCTGGCTGAGCCCAACATAAAGTGTGTTGCAGTAGTCCAAGCGAGTCATAATAAAAGCATGGATTAAAATCTCAAAATGATGCTGAGAAAGAAATGGTTTCACTTTGGCCAGCTGTCTTAGCTGATAAAAGCTGGACTTGACTACTGACTTAATTTGGGCATCAAGTTTGAGTTCACTGTCCAGCTTCACACCTAAGTTTGTTGCTGTCTTAGTCAGATGTTGAGTTAAGGGACCCAGGTCAATAGTCATTTTTGAAGTATCACTGGGCCCAAGCAGCAACACCTCTGTCTTTTTATCATTTAGGTGCAAAAAGTTAGTGGACAGCCATGCCTTGATCTCTCCAATACACTCGAGGAGATGGTTAGCAGAATATGCATTTTGCTGCTTGAGGGGCACATAAATTTGGCAGTCATCAGCATAAAGGTGAAATGCGATGCCATGCTTTCTGAGAATTGATCCCATCGGAAGTAGGTAGAGAGAGAAGAGGAGAGGACCAAGAATAGAGCCTTGGGGCACCCCACATGTAAGGGGTGCTGCACAAGATTCAGCAGCCCCAATACGAACACAAAAACTTCTCTCTGACAG
This sequence comes from Archocentrus centrarchus, assembly GCF_007364275.1. Classification (NCBI taxonomy): domain Eukaryota; kingdom Metazoa; phylum Chordata; class Actinopteri; order Cichliformes; family Cichlidae; genus Archocentrus; species Archocentrus centrarchus. Next base: position 3,623,215 of record NW_022060261.1, on the reverse strand, counting down.
ATAGGATCGAAACCAATCTAAAGCCACGCCCTTAATGTCCACCCAGTTTTCCAGTCGAGACAGGAGGATCTGGTGGTCCACAGTATCGAAGGCTGCTGTTAGGTCCAACAGGACCAAAGCAACACAATGACCAGCATCTGTGGCTAAGAGAATGTCATTAAAAACCCGCAACAGTGCCGACTCAGTACTGTGGCGGGATTTAAAACCAGACTGGAAGTCTTCTAGGGTGTCATGCTTATCTAAAAATGAACTGAGCTGGCAGTAGACAATCTTCTCTAGAATTTTTGAAATAAAAGGGAGTTTAGAAATCGGCCTGAAATTGGAAAGTTGAGAGGAGTCTAGGCCAGGTTTTTTAATGAGTGGGGTCACAACTGCCTTCTTGAGACAAGCAGGGACTATACCCTTTACTAAGCGCCCATTAATAATACTAAGCACGTAAGATGCCAAAGTGGGAAAAACCTCCTTGAAAAGGTGCGGTGTCAAGGGGTAATTTGGAGACCCAGCAGGCTTCATATGACCAATGATTTCCCGCAGGGACAACGGAGTGACAGGCTCGAACTGGTCAAAAACAGCCGGGCAAGTGACAGGGATAGAGAGGTCATAGGAGGAAGAACTAATGAGTGCCCTAATGCTAGCAACCTTATCGATAAACACCTTCATGAAGTTCTCACACAGTTCAAAGGAGTTTTCCAGGCAATCAGATTGAGGTGCACTCAGAACAGAATTTACAACTTTAAAAAGAACACGAGGATTGTGACAATTAGAGGTGATGATATCAGAAAAATACTTAGATTTAACAGCCTTCACAGTTTTCTGATAAAACCGCCAACTATCCCGAAGTAACTGAAAGGACACCTGTAACTTGTCCTTCTTCCACTTACACTCAGCTCTCCTGCACTCGCGCCTGGCAGAGCGTGTTCGGTCATTCATCCAAGGCTCAGCTCGAGGTTTGGAAGGTCTCATTTTCAGCGGCGCTACAGTATCTAACACAGTCAGGCAAGTCGAGTTAAATCGAGAAGTGAGTACCCTCGACATCTGAATTAAGGCTGAGGCACTCAGAGGAGCTGATTACAGTGTTAAAGGCTGAGGAGAACTGAGCAGCAGTAGAGGAATTAAAGGCGCGACAGCGCTGTGTAGGAATGACAGATTTCACCATATGACAGGAGAGAGGCATGTCAAAGACAACGGGCATATGATCAGAGAAAACAGCATCACAAACCTCTAAGTTAAAAACACTAAAACCATAAGTTAAAACAAGATCAAGAGTGTGCCCACGTTCCTGCGTTGGACTTGACACAGATTGCACAAAATTAAAAGAATCAATAAGATGTAGAAAATCATTCGCCAACAGCTTCAAAGGACAGCATACATGAATATTAAAATCACCAACTATTAAAATGTGATCATAGTTTGGCATTATTCCTGCCAGGAAATCAGCAAAGTCACTAATAAAATCCTTGTTATACTTAGGTGGTCTGTAAACAACAGCGCACAGCACTGGAGGAGCCGAGCAGACTTCAAATAAATTAACTTCAAAGCTGAAATAAAATGTTGACAGCTGGACTTGTTTACACTTATATCATTCTTTATAAACAGTGGCAGTGCCTCCGCCACGTCCTGACATTCTCGGAGAGTTAAAGTAAGAGCAGTCAGGTGGCAACAGTTCACAGAAAACACTCGACTCACCAACAGTCAACCAAGTCTCAGTGATACACAGAAAATCCAGACCGCGGGACGTAAAGAAATCCTTGACGATAAAGGTTTTGTTAGCTAGCGATCTAGCATTCACCAGGGCCATCCTGACAGGAGCCGGAGCGATAGCCGTTTGTTGGCCTCGAGGAAGAGGCCGCAGATTATGTAGGTTCACCCCACGCCCACAGAGGTAAGGAAAGGAGAGACCTGGTGGTTGTACCACGACCGAGCCGACCACAGGAATCAGAGAGGAGGCAATCGGATCCAAGAAGCGCCGTGAAATGAAACGATGTAATGCCATTCCAGTATCCCCAGAGAAGGCGGCAGAGGGACGCGCCAGAGCAGCTCTCAGTTTTGTTAGCTTGCCACCGCGTTTCCCACGACGTCTGCGCCTTCGGCGTGCAGCCGGAAAACGGCGGAGAGACATGCCGGTATACCCAAGCGAGGTGGGACGTTGAAATTCCCCTGTCCGTCATAACTGAGATGTTCCCAACACTCGCATGATTGGCAAATATTTAGGAGTGTTTGGCGATCATAAGCCAGTAGAGAGTTGACGTTCAATGTTAGAAGCATCCAAAACAGCAGGAAAACAACCAGAGTTCGCAGAGAGAGACGGCCGGCCGCAGACACTGGCGCCATCTTGACAGGAAAATAAACAAATATTTAAAAAATTATTAAAAAATAATATCTATAAACAGAGACACAGCTTTAAATTCTAAAAACTGCTGCAGACAGCCTTTGGAGCTATAACAGCTTCAGCTCATCTGGGAAGGCATTCCACAGGTTTAGGAGTGTTTATGGGAATTTCTGACCATTCTTCCAGAAGCACATCTGTGACACTGATGTTGGAGAGAAGGCCTGGCTCACAGTCTCCGCTCTAATCCATCCCAAAGGTGTTCTATCAGGCTGAGGTCAGGACTCTGTGCAGGCCAGTCAGGTTCTTCCACACCAAACTGGCTCATCCATGTCTTTATGGAGCTGCTTCGTTATAATCCCACTAACAGCTGACTGTGGAATATTAGCAGTGACTGGACTTGTTGCACAGGTATCATCCTATCACGGTACCACGCTGGAATTCACTGAGCTCCTGAGAGCGACTCATTCTTTCACTGATGGTGGTAGAAGCAGTTTACGTGCCTGGGTGATCTGATTGGTTCATACACCTGTGGCCATGGGAGTGACTGGAACACCAGAATCCGATGATTTTGATGCTATTCCCACCTGTTGGTTCATTTAGAGGAGTACAAGACATCATTCATCTGATTTCTTTTAGTTCCTTCAGCTTATCAGTTTAAACAAACTGATCCCAAAAAGGTGATTGGTTATTCCTTTGTGTGATTGAATGTGCAGAGGTCTATGTGTGTGTCATTCAGGGAGACTCAGCTCACACACTTCTTTGAATATATTTACAGTTGCTGATTGACTTTTTAGTTTGGGCCATCAGTAACATGAAACTGGTTTTAATAAGAGTGAGTCAGAATCAGTGTGTTTATTCTAACCAGAGATTAAATGATTGGACCCCAAAACATTCATCATGATCTCTCAGTAGTTTGTAACCATAGCAACATTTCATCAGTTCTAGTTTAGTTACAATTAAAAACAAAAAGAGCTGAAGAATATTATTATATCTGATTATTGGTTACAGGACAGAGGTCAGGAACGCAGAGACTCAGCTGGGCTCCAGCTACCATCAGTGTGACTGCTGCTGCTTCTGCATCTGATGTTGTGGTTTATTGTCCTCTCAGACCAGCAGGTGGAGGTGAAGGTGGAGGAAGGCTCAGACTCTGTCATCCTGCCCTGCCAAATCAAACCTGACCTGCCTGAGGACATCAGAGTGGAGTGGACTCGCTCTGAACCAGAACCCATGATGGTCCACGGGTACACAAACAAAGGAGACCAGCTTGACACACAGGACGGTCTTTACAGAGACCGAACAAAGGTGAATGAAGACCTGCTGAGAACTGGAGACCTCAGTCTGACCCTGAGACTCCCCACAGAGAGAGACACAGGAGGATACATCTGCACCATCCACAGGGACAAGGACATCCTGAGACAGAAAGTACTGCTGCAGGTCAAAGGTCAGAGATGTAGATAAATGTCAAAGGTCAGTGCTGTAGCTGTACATTAGAGTTAAAATTTCATGTTGTTCTTTGTTTCTCCACAGAACCATTTCCATCCTGGGCCATAGCTCTCCTGGTTCTCCTGGTTCTTCTCGTGGTTTCTGGAGGACTTTTATTTCATTTCTGGCAGTACTTCATGTCAGGTGAGTCTCTCCTACTACACTACCCATAATGCCGATGATTAGCAGGTGTCCTCTGGGGGCTCCTTGACTGTCGCTCACACAAACACAAACAGATTTATTCTAGAAGTAAGAAAACGTCCTTCAGACTCAGTCACTGGTCAGTGAAACAGCTCCACAACATGACTTTACTTAACAGTGTGTGCGCTTCACTGCATTTTGATACTGTTGACCATAACATTTTATTACAGAGATTAGAGCATACTATAGGTATTAAAGGTACTGCACTGCAGTGGTTTGAGTCATATTTATCTCATAGACTCCAATTTGTTCATGTAAATGGGGAGTCTTCTTCACACACTAAGGTTAATTATGGAGTTCCACAGGGTTCTGTGCTACGACCAATTCTATTTACATTATAAATGCTTCCCTTAGGCCAGTGCTTCTGAAATAGTGGGGTACGGTACATCTGACCCCGGGGATCATGCTTTTTCTGCCGTACTAGAATAAAGTGTAATTGCACATCCACAACAGCAGGGCTTTAAAATTATGCCGGCGGCAGGCGCATTTTCCACCTACTCCACCTCTCTGCGCCATCTACTTTTTAATTTTCCTAAAAAAAAAATTTTGCGCCATCCGCCCTCTCCATTTCCAGCGCCATGTGGACGCACGTGGCAATATTTACGTTCTTTCAATCTGAGCCATTTGATTGGTTCATGACTGCCATGTGACTATTCATATATTCTGCTGCCGTCATGGCTTCGGTCTTGGTCATAAGGCGCCTGCTGCTTTGGCATGCCCCCCTGCTACTCCAAAACAATTTGAAAGCCAGTAGGTGGCAGTGGCGCTCTCATTGTCTGAGTGTGCGCAGTAAGTAATATCTCTACGGTGCACGTTTTTTGTTGCCTACTCGCAGCGTAAAGCAGGCTCCGCAGCAACTATTTATAGCCGCGCCGGAGAGTGGGGGGGTGCAAAAGGTTTTCTTCTTCCTAGGGGGGGATTACAGAAAATAATTGAGAAGCACTGCCTTAGGCAGTATCATTAAAAAGCATTGCATCAATTTTCATTGTTATGCAAATGTTACTGTTAGGGATTATTTTTTTACTCAATGAATAAAGGACAAATGTTTAAAATTAAACTCCAGCAAGTTAATTAATAAACAGTGGAACAAACAAATAATAAACAATTACATTAGACAGAGAGCAACAGATCAGAAAGTGCTGACTAACTTCTCTGTCTCAGTCCCTTAACTTGGAAGTTCAGTACATACAATTAAAGTATCACCAATGTCACCATGTTCTGTTATTAATCTGGACAAGATTGCTCTGTATTGATTAAATTGAAACATCAGGAGAGAAGATGTGCTTTAGGACTCCACAGCTGATGAGAGGAATCTGGGTCATGAAAAACCAGCTTGAATAAGACTGAGTGACGAAGACCAACTCATAGTGCCTAGAATTTGTTCATGTTTAGATAAGTGGCTGTTATGGTTGTTATGTTATGGTTAGACAGGAACATGGGCTCAGAGGGAGAGAGAGTGCACAGACAGAGGCCTGTCTCATCCTCTGAGTTCCCACATGCATGGGATTTTTCTGATTCCTTAATATATGAAATGTCTTAGTTAAACTGCAGGAATGTCTTAAAGACATTAAGGCCTGGATGACCTCTAATTTCCTGCTTCTAAATTCAGATCAAACTGAAGTTCTTGTTCTCGGCCCCACAAATCTTAGAAACATGGTGTCTAACCAGATACTTACTCTGGATGGCATTACTTTGGCCTCCAGTAACACTGTGAGAAATCCTGGAGTCATTTGTGACCAGGATATGTCCTTCAATGCACATATTAAACAAATATGTAGGACCGCTTTTTTGCATTTGTGCAATATTTCTAAAATTAGAAACATCCTTTCTCAGAGTGATGCTGAAAAGCTCATTCATGCATTTATTACTTCTAGGCTGGACTATTGTAATTCATTATTATCAGGCTGTCCTAAAAGCTCCCTGAAAAGCCTTCAGCTGATCCAAAATGCTGCAGCCAGAGTACTGACAGGGACTAGAAAGAGAGAGCAGATTTCTCCCATATTGGCTTCTCTTCATTGGCTCCCTGTTAAATCTAGAATAGAATTTAAAATCCTTTAATATCCTCAGTGTGTCTGTTCTTCTGCTCTTCATCCAGCATGTCTGCAGCTCTTTACAGGATGCTGTGGGTTTTATTTTTTACTCTGTGAACACACAATCTGACTGAGACTAGGGGAAAGGGAGGTCATGTGACCATCTGTCATGATCCTGGGCCTTATACTCAGCATTTTGCGTTTTCCTTCTTATGATATGGTGTTATGGTGTTTCTTAGTTTATTCATTTAGGTCTCTGTTGTATTGTGTTCCTTATTTGTTAGTTATTCATATTGTTCCTTTTTGTAATACCCCTGTGTTTGTTTTGTTCCTTTTCATGTCTCTGGTCTTCTGTGTGTTGTGGTGTTAATTCCTGTGTAGTGTCAAGTCTGTGTTTCTGTCTTCGTCTTGTTGTTTCCTGTTTTATTTTGTCAGTTCTTGTCCCTTGTGCTCTGTGTTTAGTTTTACTTCACTTCCTCGTTTGTATAATTAGTTTCACCTGTGCCCTCTCCTGTTGCCCATTGCCTAATTACATTGTTGCGTATTTATAGTCTCAGTGTTCCCATTGTCCTTTGATGGATTGTTGTTGTTGTTTTACGGCTGTGTCTGCTCTCTGGCTCCCTGTTTCCCTGATATTTCTAGTTTGGTCCCAGTTTAGGTTTATTTCATTTGTTTGTCTCATCTTTTGGTTCCTGTTGCCACTGCACCCCTACTTAAATAAATATTCACTTCTCATCACTCTTACCTGCCGTCTCCTGCGTCCTGCAATTGGGTCCTCTCCTCCATACACAGCCATACAGCCCGGTCACGCACCGTGACACCATCACAGCTGATGTCATCATATTGTGCTTTGTTTTCCTCTCAGGTTACAAGGTGGAGGTGGAGTCGGGGGTGGAGTCTGTCCAGCTGCCCTGTAAAACTATAGTTCACCTGCCCAAAGGCACTAAGGTAGAGTGGAAGGACAGAGACAGCAGGAAGGTCCACGTGTATCAGAGCAGCTCTGACCAGCCTGAAGAACAGCACGACTTTTACAGAGGACGAACAAAGATGGAGAGAAACCTGCTGAAACCTGGAGACCTCAGTCTGACCCTGAAACACCCCACAGACACACACACCTACACCTGCACCACCTACAACAAGAGGGGAGACATCCTGATGGAGAAACAAGTGCAGCTGACAGTCAGAGGTCAGTGCTGTAGATGCAGGTCAAAGGTCAGAGGTCATCCTGTTAGCATGTCTGATGTTTGTGGCTGTTTTTCTTTGATTTGGACCCAAATGTAAAAGCTTCAGCAGATGAACTGTAGGACCAACGTTCATGTGTCAGAGGTCATCTGAAAGGTCACATCTTCTAGTTCCTGAACATGTGTTTGTTAGCATGTGGCTAACACACAGGCTAAGCTAAGTCAGGTCCAATCTGAGTAAAAGCCTGTTCTCCTCATGTTTAGAACCAGTAAACAGAGAGCAGGGGCAGTCTGTCTGATACAGAAACATCATGATGTGGAGAGAAGCTCTGTCAGTCACAGTGAGTCAGTGTGAGGTCAAAGGTCACATATACCTCAGAGAGCCAAAAACCAGCTGACAAACAGAAAGTGTTAAATCTGATGCTGAGTTCAAATGAAGGACGTGGGGAGCAGATGGAGCTCTGTGAGGGCCATATACACTGGGTTAATGAGCTCAGTCTCAGGTCAGGGATCTGTAGGATAGAATACAGCAGCAGGTCCAACTCAGGATCAGACTCTGAGACTCTGCACAGGGGCATTTAAACCAGGTGGGCAGCAGAATTCCAGGTAGAGATGGAAGAAGAACTACTGGACACATTTACAGGGACACCATCATCCAGCAATAGATGTTCTTCAAGCTGAAAAGCAGAGACATGAAGAGCTTTGGGTGGACAGAGAGTCAGAAAGAGCTGAGCTTCAAAGAGCTCAGTTAGAGATGAGTCAGCCTGTGTTAGCAGCAGTACAGCCATGGATCCTTCCTGATGCTGCAGCAGCTCTGATCTGATTGGAGAACGAGGAGGAGAGGGCTTTAAACTCACACACAGTACAGGTGATCAGGGTCACAGTGATGGCCACATCTATACAGGTGCATCAAAGAATCAGCCAATCACAGTGGGACAGCATTCCTGGATCCAGAGTTGATCCATGAGGGTTCTCAGTACTCACAGGAGAAATGCTCTCAGTGCTCTCAGCTGCTCAGTGAACTGAAGACATGAGAGCATGAAGATGACTCAGGTTCATCTTTGGCCAGTTTACAGCTCAGGGACTCAGACAGGAGCAAAGTTCTAGTAATAACTCTAACTTTGGTCCAAACACAGTTACAGAGAGCTTCACAGTTTGAATCAAAGCCACGCATTAAAGATGAGCACAGAACATACAGACCTGGGATCAGCCATAAAGGCACACATTAATTCCCACATACACACAAACAGCTGTAAACTCTGCTTCTCCAGTTTCCTCCCACAGTCCAAAGACCTGCAGTTAGTGGGCTTTGGTTGGTTGGTTGGTGCCATTGGCTGTGAATGACAGGCTGGACCTGCCTGAAAGGGAGGAGGAGAAGAAGAACATGATGGAGTGATGGAGGTCCTTCAACTAGCTGAAGGAGCTGATGAGCAACAACTTTCTGAAGGCCTTAAAAACAAACTGCAGTTGTGATATTGGTCTGTAATTATGTGAACCAGTGGGTCTGAGGAGTGTTTTTAAGCAGAGGGAAGATGCTGGCTGTTTCAGAGCAGTCTGGACTGCAGCCTGATCAGAGGGACTGATTTCTAACAGAGAGAAGCCAGGAGGAGGTGACAGCTAGAACCTCTGATACTTCATATTGTTCAGCAGCATCGCTCCAATCTGGGAGCTGGATGAGCAGATTGTGGGGCTGATTTAGCTTCCCCAGAACAAAGACGATGCTTCTGATCAGCATCAGTGATCTTGAGGAAGAAAACTGCTGAGACAGCTTTGGAGGAGCCTCTGAGAAGATGTGCAGCTCTTTCTGCTTGTTGGTGAAATCGTGGCAGGCGCATGAAGTCTCTGAATCTGTAGGTTCTTGAGATAATCAGGAGGTTTTCTCCATACGATCCAGCTTCCCTTTCCTCAGGCAGTGGAGCAGGTGATGTTCAGAGTGTGGACTGTGTCTCCTGATAGGTCAGAGCTGGATGCTCCTCTGAATGCTCGTCTTGTGTGCAAACAGAGCAGCATCAGCAGGTACAGGAGTCTGTGAGAGTGTCCATGGTAACAGCTTCCTCCTCCTGCCAGCATGTGTGATGTAGAGGAGTCAGAGTGCAGCGTGAAGAAGGTCTGAATCGCTCCTTCAGCACGTTAGCAAAGAAAGCCTCCATGATGGAGAGGAGACATCAGCTCCTGCCACGGCCGCTTTCATCAAACAGGAAGTTGAACAGGTGGAGGCTCAGCAGCACTTTCACATTAACATCTGTGAGAAATCACTTGGTTGGCTGAATGTCCAAAGTTGAAGCAGCTGTGTTTCTGATCCACCACCTTCATGTTTCCTTCATATTCGAACCCCCCTGTAGATACTGACAGGTAACCATGTCACACAGAGCTCAGCCTTTGAATCCAGCTGTGAGTTTGGATTTCACATTGAATCTACTGTTTCAAATCCAGCTGTGGACCCTGTCTTTGTGAGCTCATAAACAGCAGTTTGTTTAGACCTGCTGCTCCTCACAGGACAGCCACTACAAACATCTGATTGGATAGAATATGATGCATTACTGCACATTCAACACAATAGAAACATGTGCAGCAGTAATATTGCTCCATATCACACTGATGCCAACATGTTTGTGCACAATAACTACTTTGACTTTGGATCCTTTCTCTACAGTTTGGCAGTACTGCAGTTTGTGTGCAGTCAGGTGTTTTCATAGTGTTTTCTTGCTGCTTTGACTAAAGGAACGCTTCTATCAGATTGTTCCAAATGTTCTCACATTGAGCTGTGTGATGAAGTGAGTGTGACACAAACACTCAGACTGTGTTTCTCTGCTTCATCAAGTCCAATCTGCTCCTCACAGACTCAATAAAGTCCTGTCCCACTAACAGCAGCTCCAACAGTCTGTTCACTGCTTTCTTCCTGTCAGTCTTCATCTTTCTGCTGCGTCTCCTCTTCACACTGACCACTTTCTATCTAACAGTGAGCTCCCAGTGAAGCAGCAACATTCAACCTGTTAGAGGCAACACAAATGTCTCCATCCAAGCTCATGTTGTGCTTTGTTGTCCTCTCAGTCCCCCAGGTGGAGGTGGAGGACGGGGTGGAGTCTGTCCAGCTGCCCTTCACAACCACACTTCACCTGCCTCAAGACGCTAAAGTGGAGTGTGTGGATGATTACATCTACAACAGAAAGGTCCACATGTATCAGAGTGGCTCTGACCAGCTTGAAGAACAGCACCAGGTTTACAGACACCGAACGAAGATGAATGAAGACCTGCTGAAAACTGGAGACCTCAGTCTGACCCTGAGACTCCCCACAGATACAGACAACAAGACCTACACCTGCACCGTCTACAGCAGGGAGGGAAACATCCTGCTGAGGAAACAGGTGAAGCTGAGAGTCAGAGGTGAGTGCTGTAGATGCAGGTCAAAGGTCAGAGGTCATGTTTGTTCTCTCAAAGCTTTTAGTTTGAATCTATTTTCAGTTCCTTCAAATAATCTAAATTCTTTGATGTTTTTCTCTCCAAGCCAAAAATGTGGGCGGAGCAACTGTGCGTTTAAATGAACTAAGAAGACGATTAAAAATGAGTTTCAATGATCATCAATTCCAAATCAAATCCTCTGCAGGATTTTAGTTTGGATCAAATCAATAGTTTTGCTCGTTGAGTCCAAATCAATCTAAATGTAGAAACACCAAGAGTTTGAAAGCTGCTCAGATCATTCAAACACTTTGATCCACTCATTTGGATGGTGTCAAAGGTCAGGGTGGAGCAGCCATCAATCTGAGGCTTTTATTGTGAAGGCCAACAGGAATGAGAGTGAAAATACTGTTTGCTGATCCAGAGGAGCCCATGGGGTCTTTGTGGCTGGATGCAAAGGTTTGTAGGTGTCCTTCTAAAGAGAAGCAGCTTGAAGCTCCAGAGGAGCTGTCTGCAGAAGAAGACAGGGGAAAGAGGAAGAAGCTGAGGCTGCTGGAGGAAAGACAGGAAAAGGAAATGAGCTTTATTTGCTCCTCACACTCACATATTCCCACTTTACACTGCACGAAAAGAAGCATATTCGTCCCCGTATACTGATGCGGGCGCACCTAGTTATCGTCAGCTTTCGTCAGCATACGGGGATGCGCATATTCGTTCGCCTGAGACGGATATGGTCGTTTATGTACCACTAGAATCAGCGGGGGGTAAAGGTACGGGGGGAGCCGGCAGGCGCGAGGTGTTAACGACTCCACTTTACATATGAATAGCAGCGCCTCAAGCCAAAGCAGCGGCAAGAGACCCACGTGGCTTCTCAGTCATTGGATGATAAAAATGACATCACAATTCAGTATTCACATGTGATTGGTTGGTAGATCTGTCCCCCCGTTGGCCTTTATAAAGACAGGCCTGGGTAAGCCCCTCCCTAATAAATAATAACCCAGTAATAAAAATTATTTTTAATTATTATTTCTGTGATATACCTTGTATGTTATGTTGTATTCATGCCATGCTAATAACCTCAACTAAAAGGAATTCAATTAAGAGAAACAAATTGTGAGGCACAAGTTTGAATATTTTTTTTTCTTTTATTTATAAAGCAATATGCACACACACACACACACACACACACACACACACACACACACACATCATATAATCTATATATATAAAGAAAAAAAAAAAATTATGACATATAATGCTTTGCTACTTCTGGGCCATGTGGTGGTGGCTTTCTCTCAGAGCATGGTCCAGCATACAAACACTTATGGTGCACAGTGTTGTATTTAGGGTGAGCTTCTAGTCTGTCTTGCAGTTTGGCTCAGAGGTCACTGAGCTCCTGGCTGGGGAAGCTTGGGGGTCTTAATCCAGCCCGACACGCCCTCTGAGACGCCATCCTCCTCATCCAACATGAGGTCAGTGGTGACACCGTCCCAGAAGGCAACCTCCTTCACTGCCAGGACACTCGTCCTCGCCTCCAGCAGCTGTTGACACAGAGCACACATTAAGTCATTATGAAACTAAATGAAATATTGTGAAAAATCAGGAAACTACACTGAAAGTTTGAGTCTCTTGACTTTGAATGTACACATAGCAGATAAGACCCTGAATGCAAAAAAAAAAATTAATCAGCCCATCTTTGTCACCAAAAACAATGGTTATGTGACAAAGTACCAACTCCTGCATCCTGTGAATAAAAGACAAATGAACAAGTACTTTGAAAAAATGTAACATTGATAAAAGTACTTCAGTGATTCTGGTCATTAACTCTTGAGGCACCTTTAAACTGATTATACACTTTTAATCTTAAGGTCCCAAATGTTACAGCTGCTGAAACTATAAACATTCAATGTTAATTATTTTCACCTGCACTGCATCACCTTTTTATTAAAAAGGTGATGCAGTGCAGTGGTGGGCCGTCAGGGCCTGCAAGGCCTTCTCTGCTGGCCTAAAAAATATCTGAATTACAGACTGATGTTAAATATATCCTGTCCATCAATACTTGTTAAATTATTCGAAATGGTTTGTACGGTTCCTTTCACAGCTTTTCCTGTGGTCTCGCTGTTTCCAGACGTGTATTTTCATATTAAAGCATTTAACCAATCACATTTCAGCCATCATTTGTTGCCAGGGTCAAAGAAATCTGCCTGGAGGCCTTCATAATCAGTTCTGCGGGCCCTGTAGTACAAAAATAAGTGTCGATCAAACAGTTTGATCAACCAATCAGATTATGAGTTGGCAACACCGAGGCCCTCTAGCAGGCGTACGGTAACGGCAGCATATTCATACACTTTGATTGGATAGTCTGTGTACTAGCCAGACCTAGCAAACTGCATCTGTAGCCAGCTGCACAAGCTGTTTTGTCAACCCACAATGGCTGAAGGAGAAGAAATGGATTTGGTTGCAGATTTATTGCCAAAGCTAAGACGGACTTTTCAAGAAGAGCTGGACATCATTAAGAAAGGTCGGGCAACTCCGAAGCTAGCAAGCCTGTCACAACCGGGAAAAGGATGTGTCCACCACTTTCAGTCCACTAATTACGAGCGGTACCACTGGCTCACAGGCCCCGAGGAACACTGCAAATTGTATTGCTGGGAGCCACACTGGGTTTGTAAATTTGACTTGCCTAACAAGGCAGCAACGAGACACCAAAGCACTGCCGGACACTTACAAGCAAAACATTCGGGGACACCAGAGCGGATCAGCTGAGCGAGCAAGTGCGCAGGGAAGCGGAGCTCCACGACGTAAAGGTGAAGAATAATAGGGAAACCTTACAGAGACTGTTAGATTGGCTTTTTTGGGGGGGGGGGGGGGGCAAGCAGGAACTTTCATTTCGGGGTCACGATGACTAAAATGTTTCTCTCTTAATAATAATTTTAGGAGGTTGTTATCAATGCATTTTTATATGTGTCGCAGCTGTAGCGGCAGTAAAAGCAGACTTGTGCACCTTGGGTTTGTTTCTTCGGTAAATGCTTTTATTCTGGCTACATGAGCTCTCAATCTGTGATGCAACAGCTCTTTCTACTGCATTTCTGCATAAAAAGATGTTTTTATTGCCATAAAATAGTTATTGAGGGTGGAGTGATTCAGGCGGATCACTACTGAAGGCCTAGGTCTGAAATGCACGGCCGCCACTGCTTTTTATAGACATTTTGGGTTGTTCAAAAGAAGCCAGATTTTATATAAAGTTAAAAAAAACAATAATATTTTCCAAAAATAAACCTGCATTTCCAAGCTAACTACACAAATACAGCAGACCAACAAAACAATCCAATACGTCTTACCGGCTTCCTTCTTGCACGACACCGGGCAGAGTTTTAATGGCTGTCGCCTTTTCCGGACCGTGAGGCTGACTGTAGCGGAAGCTGCGGCGAACCGTCTGTAGGTTTAAAAAGAAGTTGGAAAACTCTTTTGTACATTGTAAATAAACACAGTGTAAACACAGTGCATACATAAACAATATTCAGGCAAAAAAGATACTTACAATTATATCACTGTCCACGCATTAGAAACCCACTCGCGTTGCGAGGCGAACAGTCTGTGGAAAAAAACGTGAAAATAAATAAGAGTAAAAACATTTTAAGTTCTTCTCTCCTCCACACATTGAATACTGCTGCTTTTGTTTCTGATTCTTACCTCTGCAGAGGATCATTATTGGATTCAGAGTTGTGCAGGCCGCGAACTGCTTCCTGTAAGATGAAATAAAAATAAGAAACCAATGTGTGTATGTGTGCGTACGTGCGTGTGTGTGTGTGTGCGATATTTGTTGTCCTTTGTATGCATGTGGGGTGTGTGTTGTGTCCTGTTCGCAGTGGGGGCAGTGGGTGCCGGCCTGGAGTACGGTGGCGTCCTGGGGGTGCGGTCACTTCAGGCCCTGGACCTGCCTTCCCTGGGCTGCGGGGGGGTGTAGGGAACTGGGGTGCCTAGTGAGCCAGTAGCTAGCTGGCTCTCTTCCTCCGGGGGGTAGTCCTCTGCCTCCCGGTCATATTTATCCTGGCCCCTCCCCTCCTCCCACTCAGTTTAACATCACATTATGCACACATAGGTTCTCGGGGGAGGGGGGCTCGTGCTGCAGTGAGTAGGGCCATCACCTCGGCTCTGCTCGCTGTGCTGCGTGATGTCCCACTCCTCCTTTTTTAATTGCATTATACAGCTCACAACACATCATAGTACATATAGGGCCTTGGGGGGCAGGTGTGTCACACAGTGGTTAGTGGGTGGCACTGCTGAGGTGGCCCCACTTGTCTGTTCACTGCTGCCTGCACCTCAATTTTATTTACATTTTAGACATTGAGGGCCTTGGGGGGACAGTGTGGAGAGGCGCTGTTATTCAGTGCTCATATTACATCTGTCCCTCCAATTTTAAAAGCACTGTAGTTTTCACACAGCCATACACATTCTTCTCAGTACATACACTCACATCAACCCCCCAACACGCTGAGTGGGAGGAGGGGGCGGGCGGGCCTTCTCACACCCCAGTTCCATGCACCCCGCCTGGGATGGGGACTGGCTCATTGTTCGGGGCTGGGTTGGCTGCTTCCCTGGGTTGCCGCTGGCTTGGTGCTGGTACCCGCTCTCCCACATTAGGTGTCCATGTATGTTACATGTGCGTATGCATGAGTGTGTGACTGGTGCATGCGAATGTGCGTGCGTGTGTATGTGTGTGTGTGTACATGAGGGAACGACTGGTACGTGTGTGTGTGTGTATGTGAGGGTGAGTGTGTATGCATGAGTGTGTGACTGGTGCATGCGAATGTGCGTGCGTGTGTATGTGCGTGTGTGTACATGAGGGAACGACTGGTACGTGTGTGTGTGTGTGTACGTGTGTGCTTGTGAGAGTGTGTGTGTGTGGACAGCTGGGCCTGGGTTGGTGGCTTGCCAAGCCTTGGCACCTGTGGGACACGGAGGGTGGGAGTTACCCCTCCCTACCGCTCCACGCTGCTCCCCACTGGTCGTCACTGCCGCCCCTGGGGTGTGGGTGCCCGTGGGTCCCGGGATGTGTGGCCGGATGTCTCGGCATGGTTTTTGGCCTGCTCCCTTGGCGGCCGTGGCCTGGGGGTGGCTTGGGCCTCTTTGGCGCGTGGGGGGGCTCTGCCGGGTGTCGGGCTGCTCTCGGGCGCTTGGGGCCTCGGGGGCCGCATGCCTGGCTCGTGCTGGGGGTGCCGGCCTGCCGGGGGGGGTGGGCTGCCCGTCGCCTCTGGCTCTCTGGACTCTAGCCCCTGGATTGTGGGGGTTCCGTCTGTAGCCTCCCTCCTTCCTCTTCTGGGGAGTGTACGCGGTTGCCATCGGGATGTGTGGCCCCAAGTCTTCTGAGCTCCTGTGCTGTGGATGGCCTGGGTCCCCTGGGTCCTTCCCTATCTACCTCTGGATCGCGGGGGGCATGGTTGCAGTTTCTCGCCCTCATTATCGAATACATTGCATGACAAAGGCGCATACACACACATTACTACAAACAATAAACTTGTGTGTGTGTGTGTGTGTATATGTAGGTGCATATGGGTGTGTGTATGGATGTCTGTGTGTGTGTGTGTGTGTGAGTATATCAACCCCTTTTATTTTTTTATTTTTTTCTATCTCCTTTCTTCCTTTTCTCTCCCCCCCCCCCCCCTTTTCTCCCCCCCACCTCTTGTTCTTGCCCCTTCCTTGTTGCCTGTCAGACTTGGCATGAATAACTAAATAAAAAGATAAATAAATAAAAATAAAATTGCAAACATTAACAAGAAGAGCCTATAGGAAACATATAGAGCTGTTCTTGTCAAAGCAAATATGTTTGGTACATCAGTGCATTCGGATCATCATTCCGATTGTGAAAGATGCCAGACATGACAGGCTAAAAAAAAAATAAATAAATAAAATAAAAATAAGAAACCAAATCACAATACGTCTGTCAGCTTACTGTGACCATTCCTCCACTCTTAGTATTTTTGTTTTAGAAATGACCAAGTCTTACCGCAGTTTTCGGATCGTGCTGCCGTCTTTTCCTCGAGTCCTTCTGTAGGTGAGGCTTTGTTAGAGTCCAAAGCATCGAGTCTCTACACAATAGACGCCATGTTGTCTTTCAGTCGCGCTCGTACAAACTTGAGTAACTGAGTCGATAACCCACTCACTGCAGCCAGCAGTGTCTTCTCGTCTGCAGCGGGGCTGGTTGAGGCTGGCCGGTAGAGAGGCCCGCTTTCACCGGGAGCTTCTGGGGTGTTGAAATATAGACGACGTCCTCCATTGTCGTACCGGGAAAGCAGCATAGACAAAAACCGCCATTCAGTTTGAACGGAAGAGAAGGAAGGCACTGATTGGTCCTACAGACCTTCAGCGTGATCCCGCACGTGATCTGTATTGTCCAATCACAGGCGAGGAAGTTGCCACACGGAAATTAAATTCATTTCATTTCAAGTGAATTCAATTTTATTTATATAGCAGCAAATCACAACAAACAGTCGCCTCAAGGTGCTTTGTATTGTGGGCAAAGACCCTAAAATAATACAAAGAAAACCCAACAGTCAAAATGACCCCTATGAGCTGGAAGATGTGTTGTTCACACATCCACTGTCTGTTTAAGCAGGACAACTGAGAAGGTGAATGTTGCATTAAAATTTTCCTTATTTTTTTTTTATTTACCTTTTTACATTTACATTTTTCTCATGAAGGTTTTGCTGATATCTCTTATGTACATCCATGTATAGCAAAATAAAAGTTTATACATTTTCGTAATCCATCTGCCTTGGTAGTCTTTAATGTCATTAATGCATGTGAACATTCACTGAACGTTTATAGCAGCGTTCATGGGATGTTGTCTGAATGTTCAATGCTAGCTGGGAAGCCACTGCACAGGAGAAGATGATGGTGTGACAGACTTTTAGTTACAGTGAATTAGACTGAAAACTGAGTTTGCTTTTCAATGAAAATAATGCTTGTAGTGTCACCAACATCAAGATATAGCCTTTGTTTATCTCCCTCAGTCCACTAAAGTTCAGGGTTCACAAAAAACTCCATGACAAAGGCTCACAGACAGAAGCTCACAGACAGAAGCTCACAGCCTTATTGGAAAAAGAGACAAAAGCTGAAAACTTCCAAAAATATATTTCCAACTAGATAATTCAAATTTATAAATTAGAATGATTTCTTGTGAGTTTAGGTGCCGTTTACACGAAGCCGTTTTCACTGGAAACGGTGTCGTTTTGATGCGTTTCAGCCTTTCGTTTACACGATGGCATTTCAGAAACGATCCGCGTTTACACGAGGACATGTGAAACGATGAAAACGATGTAGTTCCCATGCCAGGCCACAAGTTGGCGTTGGTTTTCTCTTTGCAGTTTGTTTACGCAAGACGCGCATGCGTGGAGTGACACAGTAGGTAGTGCGGCAAATTGTTCATTACTTACAAAACGGCCAATGTGAGAGGTTTTGTGTGGACAGATGATGAGGTTGGATCGCTGCTGCACACAACGCTGAATTACAAAACGGTAAAAACACAGGAAAAGCATAAGAAGCACTCGTGAATCCGCGAGTACTGTTTATCAGTTTGCGCGTGCGCGAAAAACTGGCCGTCGCAACCATAGTGCGCATGTGCGAGTCGAGCGTTTTCAAATCACCCCGGTTTCAAGTGTTTACACGAAAACGCAAGCCGGTGCGTTTCTGAAACGCTCCACTCTGGACCCCGTTTCTGAAACACATCGTTTTCACTCTGTTGTCGTGTAAACAGAAGGGCGAAACGCATCAAAACGACACCGTTGTCGTGTAAACGCAAGGCCGAAACGCATCAAAACGACACCGTTTCAAAATGAAAACGGTCTCGTGTAAACGGCACCTTAGTCTTGTTTGAATGTTTCGCTGTAGAAATAAAAATATGTTTGTTACAACTTGGGAGGGGTAGGCCACTGGTGAGTATTGGTGACCACTGGTGAGTACTTGATTTGCATTTGTATGACTCACAGAAACCTCCTTTACATATGAGAGCCTGCCCTAGACCTGAGGAGAGGGGGGAAGCTGAGGGAGCACTGACACAGAGAGTCCACGGCAGTTTCCCTACAGTTTACTGTTCTGGCCAAAGCCTCCTGCTGAGAGCCCTAAAACTCAAGGCGCGCGTCAGTATTACATACAAGAAACTGTCGAAAAACCCACTTTTCATGCAGTGTTAGAGCCAGGAAACAAACCGAGCTGTGGATTGATGTTTGTCTCCATGATTTGGGCCCTGGAATCATTTCTTCATCTCCCACTTTAAGACATATTAATGTGAGCCTCACATGTCCCAGAATGGATGGATTTCTATTTGTAGATTGATATTTGGAGGATTTTCTTTCTCTCTTTCTCTGTGTCACAGCTCTTTGTGAGATTGTAGCAGCTGTAATGTTTGTGTGCTTAAAGCCAGCAGACTGCACTGACACACACTCTAATGTTAGCTGCTGTGTGACTTTGTGTCTGCAAACATGTCTATTGGACACATTGTTGCCTTTATTATATGGCTGCAGAGAGGAGACAGGAAAGTGGGCAGAGAGTGAGGCTCAGTCACACACAGGAAGTGCTCTGGGCTCATTTGGGCCTTTATTATATGGCCCAATAATGACGCCGTCTCTGGATGGGACGGGATTATCGGGGAAACCGGGGCCGGGAAAAGACAGAGTGTGGGCCTCCTTTATTGTGAAAGTCCTCACCATGGTCACTGATGCTGAACACATGAGCTGGTCTGCAGCAGCTTCTGTTCAGAGTTTCAGCTTCCAATGGGCTCAAAGTGTCCCATTTTCAGCCATTCTTTTCCCCACCACATGCTTCCAGTGTGATATGGATCCTCTGCTGAAGGAATCTGCTTTCTATCCACAACCTGTTGATCCGTCTGTGACTGACAGCAGGAAGGAAGCCCTGCAGGTAGAGAGAAACTGTCTGAGTGGCAGTGTTGCTGCAGTTTACCTGCAGCTGCTGATCAACACAAAGTGTCAGTGTGTTTGTGTTTGGTCCTGATCTGCTGCCAAGTCTGTTTGACACTGCTGGATCTGCAGCTGATAGATCCCAGAGGAGAAAGCCATCAGTCTATTGATCCCACAATCTTCCATCAATAGAATTGATGTGACTGTGATCAGTGGAAACAGTGATTTCCACGTCTCCTTCATGGTGTGACAGTGTCAGAGCTCAATGCACTTGGAGACTTTCCTGTTTTTCTGGCTCCATTCAAAGTGTTGCAGCTCTAATGTCCAGCTGTCATATTAGAAATAGAAGCAGCTCTGATTTTAGTGCTCCAAGAAATCCATCAAGTTCTCAATTCACACATCAACACTTTTCTGCAGCGTTCCTCTCGCCCTTATTTGCAGCTCCACTCTTGTTTTTGCTGGAATCATTATTGATCTCCATGAGCTGTTTCTGCCTGAAGGAGGCGCCACTCCATCGCTTCATTCTGTGCACAACAAGAGTCACATGCACTGCACGGAAAGAGGCATATCCGTCCCCGTATACTGACACGGGCGCACCTAGGTGCCGTTTACACAAAGCCGTTTTCACTGGAAACGGTGTCGTTTTGATGCGTTTCAGCCTTTCGTTTACACGATGGCGTTTCAGAAACGATCCGCGTTTACACGAGGACATGTGAAACGATGAAAACGATGTAGTTCCCATGCCAGGCCACAAGTTGGCGTTGGTTTTCTCTTTGCAAAGTTTGTTTACGCAAGACGCGCATGCGTGGAGTGACACAGTAGGTAGTGCGGCAAATTGTTCATTACTTACAAAACGGCCAATGTGAGAGGTTTTGTGTGGACAGATGATGAGGTTGGATCACTGCTGCACACAACGCTGAATTACAAAACTGTAAAAACACAGGAAAAGCATAAGAAGCACTCGTGAATCCGCGAGTACTGTTTATCAGTTTGCGCGTGCGCGAAAAACTGGCCGTCGCAACCATAGTGCGCATGTGCGAGTCGAGCGTTTTCAAATCACCCCGGTTTCAAGTGTTTACACGAAAACGCAAGCCGGTGCGTTTCTGAAACGCTCCACTCTGGACCCCGTTTCTGAAACACATCGTTTTCACTCTGTTGTCGTGTAAACAGAAGGGCGAAACGCATCAAAACGACACCGTTGTCGTGTAAACGCAAGGCCGAAACGCATCAAAACGACACCGTTTCCAAATGAAAACGGTCTTGTGTAAACGGCACCCTAGTTATCGTCAGCTGTCGTCAGCATACGGGGATGCGCATATTCGTTCGCCTGAGACGGATATGGTCGTTTACGTACCACGAGAATCAGTGGGGGGTAAAGGTACGGGGGAAGCCGGCAGGCGGGAGGTGTTAACGACTCCACTTTACATATGAATAGCAGCGCTGCAAGCCGAAGCAGCGGCAAGAGACCCACGTGGCTTCTCAGTCATTGGATGAAAAAAATGACATCACAATTCAGTGTTCACATGTGATTGGTTGGTAGATCTGTCCCACCATTGGCCTTTATAAAGACAGGCCTGGGTAAGCCCCTCCCTAATAAATAATAACCCAGTAATAAAAATTATTTTTAATTATTATTTCTGTGATATACCTTGTATGTTATGTTGTATTCGTGCCATGCTAATAACCTCAACTAAAAGGAATTCAATTAAGAGAAACAAATTGTGAGGCACAAGTTTGAATATTTTTTTTTTTTGTTTTATTTATAAAGCAATATGAACATACACACACACACACACACACACACACACATCATATAATCTATATATATAAAGAAAACAAAAACATTATGACATATAATGCTTTGCTACTTCTGGGCCATGTGGTGGTGGCTTTCTCTCAGAGCATGGTCCAGCATACAAACACTTATGGTGCACGGCGTTGTATTTAGGGTGAGCTTCTAGTCTGTCTTGCAGTTTGGCTCAGAGGTCACTGAGCTCCTGGCTGGGGAAGCTTGGGGGTCTTAATCCAGCCCGACACGCCCTCTGAGACGCCATCCTCCTCATCCAACATGAGGTCAGTGGTGACACCGTCTCAGAAGGCAACCTCCTTCACTGCCAGGACACTCGCCCTCGCCTCCAGCAGCTGTTGACACAGAGCACACATTAAGTCATTATGAAACTATATGAAATATTGTGAAAAATCAGGAAACTACACTGAAAGTTTGAGTCTCTTGACTTTGAATGTACACATAGCAGATAAGACCCTGAATGCAAAAAACAAACAAAAAAAATTAATCAGCCCATCTTTGTCACCAAAAACAATGGTTATGTGACAAAGTACCAACTCCTGCATCCTGTGAATAAAAGACAAATGAACAAGTACTTTGAAAAAATGTAACATTGATAAAAGTACTTCAGTGATTTCAGTCATTAACCCTTGAGGCACCTTTAAACTGATTATACATTTTTATCTTTTAGGTCCAAATATGTTACAGCTGCTGAAACTATAAACATTCAATGTTAATTATTTTCACCTTCACTGCATCATCTTTTTATTAAAAAGGTGATGCAGTACAGTGGTGGGCCGTCAGGGCCTGCAAGGCCTTCTCTGCTGGCCTAAAAAATATCTGAATCATAGACTGATGTTAAATATATCCTGTCCATCAATACTTGTTAAATTATTCCAAATGGTTTGTACGGTTCCTTTCACAGCTTTTCCTGTGGTCTCGCTGTTTCCAGACGTGTATTTTCATATTAAAGCATTTAACCAATCACATTTCCGCCATCATTTGTGTCCAGGGTCAAAGAAATCTGCCTGGAGGCCTTCATAATCAGTTCTGCGGGCCCCGTAGCACAAAAATAAGTGTCGATCAAACAGTTTGATCAACCAATCAGATTATGAGTTGGCAACACTGAGGCCCTCTAGCAGGCGTACGGTAACGGCAGCATATTCATACACTTTGATTGGATAGTCAGTGTACTAGCCAGAGCTAGCAAACTGCATCTGTAGCCAGCTGCACAAGCAAAAATATGGTTGTGTTGATTTTATAGCTGTTTTGTCGACCCACAATGGCTGAAGGAGGAGAAATGGATTTGGTTGCAGATTTATTGCCAAAGCCAAGACGGACTTTTCAAGAAGAGCTGGACATCATTAAGAAAGGTCGGGCAACTCCGAAGCTAGCAAGCCTGTCACAACCGGGAAAAGGATGTGTCCACCACTTTCAGTCCACTAATTACGAGCGGTACCACTGGCTCACAGGCCCCGAGGAACACTGCAAATTGTATTGCTGGGAGTGCTTGTTGTTTGCCACTGATCGACATGGTGTTTGGAGCCACACTGGGTTTGTAAATTTGACTTGCCTAACCGAGGCAGCAACGAGACACCAAAGCACTGCCGGACACTTACAAGCAAAACATTCGGGGACACCAGAGCGGATCAGCTGAGCGAGCAGGTGCGCAGGGAAGCGGAGCTCCACGACGTAAAGGTGAAGAATAATAGGGAAATCTTAAAGAGACTGTTAGATTGGCTTTTTTGGGGGGGGGGGCAAGCAGGAACTTTCATTTCGGGGTCACGATGACTAAAATGTTTCTCTCTTAATAATAATTTTATGAGGTTGTTATCAATGCATTTTTATATGTGTCGCAGCTGTAGCGGCAGTAAAAGCAGACTTGTGCACCTTGGGTTTGTTTCTTGGGTAAATGCTTTTATTCTGGCTACATGAGCTTTCAATCTGCGATGCAACAGCTCTTTCTACTGCATTTCTGCATAAAAAGATGTTTTTATTGCCATAAAATAGTTATTGAGGGTGGAGTGATTCAGGCGGATCACTACTGAAGGCCTAGGTGTGAAATGCACGGCCGCCACTGCTTTTTATAGACATTTTGGGTTGTTCAGAAGAAGCCAGATTTTATATAAAGTAAAAAAAAACAATAAGTAATATTTTCCAGAAATAAACCTGCATTTCCAAACTAACTACACAAATACAGCAGACCAACAAAACAATCCAATACGTCTTACTGCTTCCTTCTTGCACGTCACCGGGCAGAGTTTTTAATGGCTGTCGCCTTTTCCGGACCGTGAGGCTGACTGTAGCGGAAGCTGCGGCGAACCGTCTGTAGGTTTAAAAAGAAGTTGGAAAACACTTTTGTACATTGTAAATAAACACAGTGTAAGACAAAAACAAAACAAAACCCCAGGGAGCAAAACCAAAAAAAAAAAAAAAAAAAATCACAAGGTCAGAACAAAAACAGCAGGGGCACAAGGCCGGGACAAAGTCCAAAAACAGGAACAAAACACGGGGATGAGAAACAAAAAATGACTGGATGAAACAAAAAGCGACGGCACAAGGCCGGAGAGCTCCAATGTCCAAAACAGGGGGTCAAAACAAGGAACAGTTCAGGAGCTATGACAAAAACAAAAACAAAAAGATGTTCCAAATGGGCCTTACACATTCAAACATATGCACCCACTGTACAAGCAATTCAGAGGAGAATTATCTACATGCTCTATGGTCTTGTGTACCTGTTCAGAGATTTTGGCAAAGGATATGTAAAGACCTATCCACATGGTTTAGCTGTCGCGTCCCAACTTCCCCCAGACTATGCATCTTAGGTGACATCAGTGAATTAGTGATGGAGTCAAATATGTCACACATAGTTCTCACCGCCTTGTGCATCGCTAAGAAAACTATCCTTATGAATTGGAAGTCAAAAAATAAACTATGTATTACTCAGTACAGAAATTTATTAATAGATTATGTTAGTTTAGAGAGAATGTCTGCTTCATCTAAAGTTCAATTGGAGGAATTTGACTCTCTTTGGTTCCACTGATCAGCTCCATTACTTAGTGGCGGTGGTTGGCTGTTGGTTCTGCCCCTGAGGTGCTTTGTAGGCGGTCGGGTGGGAGCTCTGGGGGCCTGTGTAGCTGGTAGCCTCCTGAGACTGGAGTCCTGGGGCGACCTTCTGGTGATCTCTGTGTGCCTGTTCTAGTTGATGGTGGTGGGGGCTTGGATGGTGCTGCCTTGCAGTCCTGGGGTGTGGTCCGGGGTGTTTGGGGTGATGGGTGCCGGCCCCCGGTCGGTTGGCTGGTCTTCCCTGGGTGGCTTGGGGGCTGGGCCCTGGGGCCTGGGGCCGTGCCGGCTCCCGGTGGGTCCCCCCTGGCGCTGTCCCGGGCACGCCACCGGGTGGGGTGGGTTGACCTAACCTGCGTTGGGACGTCCGGTCTGCGCTTTTGGGGCCCTGGGGTGCCTGCGCTGCCGGGGGGTGGGGTGGGGGTTGGGGACGGCGGTGGGGTGGTTGGTGGGGACGGGGCACCGTATTTCCAACTCAGGCCAGCATGTCCTGTCGCTTGTTTGTGTCTATTGTTGAGTGAATGGGCGTCTAGTGAGAGTGGGCTACCCTCTATGATGGGGGCGGTGGCACCAGTCTCAGGTGCTGCAGTGCTTTGGGATGCTGTCACCATGGCCCCGGGCTCACCCCTCCCTGCCCTGTGCTGGGGTGTGGGAGGTCGGGGTGCCTACTGAGCCAGTGGACTGCTGGCTCTCTTCTTCCAGGTTGGGTGGGTTTTTTTTTTTTTTTTTTCCCCACCTTCCTGGTCTTACCCCCCCCCCCCCCACCCACACACACACACACACACACACACACACACACACACACACACACACACACGTATGGGGCAGGCATGTTACACAGAGGTTGATGAGGGGCGGCCGCTGAGGTGGCCCCATTCAGATCTTCATTTCTGTCTGTCCCCAAATTTTATTTGCATTTTAGACATGGAGCGTTTTTGGGGGGGCAGTGTGGGCGAGCACTGACGTCCAGCAGTTGGTGCTTGTGGCACAACTGCCCCCTCAATTTTAACTGCACCCTATACAACTCATTCATTCACAACATAAACACATACACTTATAAGTTGGGCGGGGGGAGGGGGGGTGGGCCATCTCACCCCCCGATTTCTTATGCCTCGCCCGGGGTCGGGGTCGGGTGGTTCCTTGGGGACCGGGCTGGCGGCATCTTGGGGTCACTGTTGGCCCTGGGGTGGTTTCCGCTCCCATCTTCAGAGAGTGGGTAGCTATGGATGAATGTGTGTCTTTGTATTTGTCACAGTCTTCGTGAGTATGGGTGGGCGAATAAATATGGTGTATCTATGTTTATATGTGTGTGGGAGAGTGTGTTTGTGTATAAATGTGCACATGGGTGTGCTTGCCGGTGTGCGTGTGGTTGTATGTTTGGCTGGACCTGGGTCTGGGCCGGTGGCTTGCCTCCTGACCGCTCCTTGCTGGTTGCCTCTCCCCCCCTGCCCCCCTGGGGTGTGGGTACCTCCTGGTTCCTGGGTGGGGCCGGATGTTCTGATGTGGGTGGTGACCTGCTCCCCTGGGGGCTGCGGCGCGGGGCGGCGTTGGCTTCTTCGGCGTGGGGGGGGGCCCTGTGGGGGCTCGGGCGGCCCTTGGGTGCCGGGGGCCCTGGGGCCCTGCTGCCGGCCGTGCGGGGGGCTGGCCGCTGGGGGGGGGCTGGCTTCTCGTTGCCTCGAATGCTCTGGTGCCCTTGCTCCTTGGCTGCTGGGACTCCATCTGAGACCTCCGTCCTCCGTCTGCTGGGAGGGGTGTACGGTTGTCTTTGGAATGAGTGGCCGCGGGTCTTCGTAGGTCTTGATGGGCTGCTGGTGGCCTGGGCTTCCTGGGATTCTCTTTGCCTGCCTCTGGGTTCTGATGGGCGGGGCTGCGGCTTTCTGCCTTCATGGGTAAGTACATTTCATGACACAAACACATATACCCACATAATGACACAAAATGGTTGGTTTGTATAACTATTCTTCTTTTATTTTTATTTATTTATTTTTTCCCCACACAATCTTTAATTTTGCAGATATTGTCAATATCTTAAGTTTAACAAGTGGCTAACTATTTGGTTTACTTACTTGCACTCTTTCCTGTTTCTTTTTTCTATTTTCTCTCCTTTTTCCCCCCCCCCTTTCTTCTTCTTCCTCTTTCCCTTTCTCTTTTCTTTCTTTTCTCTTTTCTATTTCTTAAGCCTGTCATTTCTGGCACAATTTGATAAATAGCATGTTAAAAATAATTCAAATAAAATAAAGGATTACACAGTAACAAGAGGAGCCTATAGAGAACCTATAGAGCTCATCTTGAAATAGCAAATATGTTTGGCACAACAATGCATTCAGATCACAATTCTGTTTGCAAGATCTGCCAGACATGACAGGCAAAACAGAAAAAAAAAAAAAAAAAAAAAAAAAGAGCAACGGCCAGGGGGAACAAACAGTCCATAGTTCAGGGGGCCGCCCAGGCCAAGGGGCTAAAAAGCAGAGTCCAAGCCCGTAAGGCGGCCGACCGCAGTTCCAGCAGCGGAGACGAGGAGACGAGACCGGGGGCCGGCCGCGGCGACGAGGAGACGAGGCAGGGGGCCGGCCGCGATCCCAGCGGCGGCGACGAAGAGACGAGGCAGGAGGCCGGCCGCGATCCCAGCGGCGGCGACGAGACAGGACAGGAGGCCGGCCGCGATCCCAGCGGCGGCGACGAGACAGGACAGGAGGCCGGCCGCGATCCCAGCGGCGGCAACGAGGACGAAGGCGAGCAGGGGGCCGGCCGCGATCCCAGCGGCGGCGACGAGGACGAAGGCGAGCAGGGGGCCTGCCGCGCTCCCCGCGGCGGCGGCGACAACGACGAGGAGACAGGACTGGAGGTTGACTGTGCTCCCAGCGGCGGCAGCGACAACGACGAGGAGACAGGACTGGAGGCAGACCGCGCTCCCAGCGACGGCGGCGACAACGACGAGGAGACAGGACTGGAGGCAGACCGCGCTCCCAGCGGCGGCGGCGACAACGACGAGGAGACAGGACTGGAGGCAGACCGTGCTCCCAGCGGCGGCGGCGACAACGACGAGGAGACAGGACTGGAGGCAGACCGCGCTCCCAGCGGCGGCGGCGACAACGACGAGGAGACATGACTGGAGGCCGACCGCGCTCCCAATGGCGGCGACGAGGACGGAGGCGAGCAGGCTCAGGATACTTGAAAGGCTCCAAACACTGGAGCTAAGGGAGCTGGAGCTAAGGGAGCTGGAGCTAAGGGAGCTGGAGCTAAGGGAGCTGGAGCAGGGTGCGTAGAGGGAGCTAAGGGAACTGGAGCTAAGGGAGCTGGAGCTAAGGGAGCTGGAGCTAAGGGAGCTGGAGCAGGGTGCGCAGAGGGAGCTAAGGGAACTGGAGCTAAGGGAGCCAAGGGAGCTGGGTGAGCAGAGGGAGCCAAGGGAGCTGGGTGAGCAGAGGGAGCCAAGGGAGCTGGGTGAGCAGAGGGAGCCAAGGGAGCTGGGTGAGCAGAGGGAGCCAGGGGAGCTGGGTGAGCAGAGGGAGCCAAGGGAGCTGGAGGCTCTGAGGCGGCTGATGCAGAAGGAGCTGGAGGCTCTGAGGCGGCTGATGCAGAAGGAGCTGGAGGCTCTGAGGCGGCTGATGCAGAAGGAGCTGGAGGCTCTGAGGCGGCTGATGCAGAAGGAGCTGGAGGCTCTGAGGCGGCTGATGCAGAAGGAGCTGGAGGCTCTGAGGCGGCTGATGCAGAAGGAGCTGGAGGCTCTGAGGCGGCTGATGCAGAAGGAGCTGGAGGCTCTGAGGCGGCTGATGCAGAAGGAGCTGGAGGCTCTGAGGCGGCTGATGCAGAAGGAGCTGGAGGCTCTGAGGCGGCTGATGCAGAAGGAGCTGTAGGCTCTGAGGCGGCTGATGCAGAAGGAGCTGTAGGCTCTGAGGCGGCTGATGCAGAAGGAGCTGTAGGCTCTGAGGCGGCTGATGCAGAAGGAGCTGTAGGCTCTGAGGCGGGTGATGCAGAAGGAGCTGTAGACTCTGAGGCGGCTGATGCAGAAGAAGCTGTAGACTCTGAGGCGGCCGATGCAGAAGAAGCTGTAGACTCTGAGGCGGCCGATGCAGAAGCTGAAGCACTGACTGAAGCTGCTGGGGCTAAAGCAGAAGCGCCTGATGGGGTGCTTCTACTCTGAGAAGCAGGAACAGGTGCAGAATCAGGCCTGTCCTCGGCCGATCCCACCCACGAACCTAAAGCGGGTGCAGATGCGGGCCAGTCTTTGGCTGGTACTGCCCGTGGAACAAAAACAGGTGCAACATGCTTTACAGGAGTATCACTCACAGTCTTAGGCTTAACAGGCAGTTCAACTGCAGAGGGAATTAGAAAGCCAGGGAGGATCACTTCCATAATGAAAATCCTAATTAGCTCAGGTAAGTCATCTAAAAGTCCTGAATGAGTGGTTACCAGTCTCTGAATAATGTGCTTAATGGTGTCCTGACAGGCCTCATCGGGCAGCTCAATCCATTGTTCACAGAGCAAAATGACAGTGTCAGTATCCTGTTTGCGTCTTTCTGGTGTGTAACCAATCCCAGATGAGGTGTTATCAGTAAGAGCGGTATGTGTAGCACTCACAAATTGTCCGGTGATCTCACACACAAGGGCGGAGGCTGTGGTGACAGCCGTGGTCTGTGGCTGCACAGTGTTTCCAGGCTGAGGCTGTGCAGGAATTCCAGAGGCAGCAGCTGGTGGCTGCTTCTTTCACCGCCGTGAGCCGCGCTTCCGTCCGCCCGTATGAATTGGAAGCGTAACGGCGGCAGGCTCCTCTTCCCCATCCCACATCCGTGCCAGGAAAGCGGCGGGAGAAGAGTAGGCTGGTGGAGATTCGGCAGCAGTCGTGAACGGCAGCTGCTGTGGGGAAGCTTGGGCTGGAGGCGAAAACGAGATGCGGCGACGCCGAGGCTTATTCCTCCAGCCGGGTCCTCCCAGGGCCAGGCGAGTGCCGATGTACTGCGGCTCGCCTTTCGAAGCAAGCCGCGGCTCCCACATTGACACTCTCAGCCCGAATAACTCGCGGTCCGCGGGGTCCATACTGGGTTCAGGTCCTACTGTCACAGCTGTGTGCGGGCAAGGCAGGGAGGACCCCAGTGCAGGACACGGCGAGAGTAGGTTCGGAGGACAGTTTATTTGAAAACTCAAATAATTACCAAACAGTACACTTGAAACTTGAAACTCGAAAGCAGGAAAAACTCGAAGGACAAAACACACAGGCAAAACTGACGAGGACCTGAACACTGAACTAAACAACACTGAGACTTAAATACACAAAGGAAACGAGGGGTGAGGGGAAACAACTGGGAACAACAGGTGAAAAGAATGAGACTAATGACAAAGGGGAAGCAAAACTAAACACAAAGCACAAGGAACACGAGACTGTCAAAATAAAACAGGAACTGACTAAACATAACAGATACTAACCTAAACACAGAAAACTTAAGGCAACATTACAAAACAAAACAACAAAGGAAACCAAACCGCACACTCAAATAACAAACAGAGAAACTAAAAGCAACACTAAGAAAACAACCTGAAAAGTACAACAAAAGAAAGCTACACAAAATAACTCAAAACGCTGGGCCACCGGCCCAGGATCATGACAATAAGATGAAATAAAAATAAGAAACCAAATCACAATACGTCTGTCAGCTTACTGTGACCATTCCTCCACTCTTAGTATTTTTGTTTTAGAAACGACCAAGTCTTACCACAGTTTTCGGGTCGTGCTGCTGTCTTTTCCTCGAGTCCTTCTGTAGGTGAGTCTTTGAGTCCAGAGCATCGAGTCTCTGCACAATAGACGCCATGTTGTCTTTAAGTCGCGCTCGTACAAACTTGAGTAACTGAGGAGATAACCCACTGACTGCAGCCAGCAGTGTTTTCTCGTCTGCAGCGGGGCTGGTTGAGACTGGCCGGTCGAGAGGCCCGCTTTCACTGGGAGCTTCTGGGGTCTTGAAATATAGACGACGTCCTCCATTGTCGTACCGGGAAAGCAGCATAGACAAAGAACGCCATTCAGTTTGAACGGAAGAGAACGACTGCACTGATTTCCTTTGGTCCTGCAGACCTTCAGCGTGATCCCGCACGTGATCTGTATTGTCCAATCACAGGCGAGGAAGCTGCCACACGTAATTCAATTCATTTCATTTCAAGTCAATTCAATTTTATTTATATAGCGCCAAATCACAACAAACAGTCGCCTCAAGGCGCTTTGTATTGTGGGTAAAGACCCTACAATAATACAGAGAAAACCCAACAGTCAAAATGACCCCCTATGAGCTGGAAGATGTGTTGTTCACACATCCACTGTCTGTTTAAGCAGGACAACTGAGAAGGTGACTGTTGCATTAAAATTTTTCCTTATTTTACATTTTTCTCATGAAGGTTTTGCTGATATCTCTTATGTACATCCATGTATAGCAAAATAAAAGTTTATACATTTTCTTATTCCATCTGCCTTGGTAGTCTTAATGCATGTGAACATTCACTGAACGTTTATAGCAGCGTTCATGGGATGTTGTCTGAATGTTCAATGCTAGCTGGGAAGCCACTGCACAGGAGAGGATGATGGTGTGACAGACTTTTAGTTACAGTGAATTAGACTGAAAACTGAGTTTGCTTTTCAATGAAAATAATGCTTGTGGTGTCACCAAAATCAAGTTATAGCCTTTGTTTATCTCTAAAGTTCAGGGTTCACAAAAAACTCCATGACAAAGGCTCACAGACAGAAGCTCACAGACAGAAGCTCACAGACAGAAGCTCACAGCCTTATTGGAAAAAGAGACAAAAGCTGAAAACTTCCAAAAATATATTTCCAACTAGATAATTCAAATTCATAAATTAGAATGATTTCTTGTGAGTTTAGTCTTGTTTGAATGTTTCACTTTAGAAATGTTGGTTACAACTTGGGAGGGGTAGACCACTGGTAAACACTGGTGACCCCTGGTGAGTAGTTGATTTGCATTTGTATGACTCACAGAAACCTCCTTTACATATGAGAGCCTGCCCTAGACCTGAGGAGAGGGGGGGGGGGGGGGCTGAGGGAGCACTGACACAGAGAGTCCACAGCAGTTTCCCTACAGTTTACTGTTCTGGCCAAAGCCTCCTGCTGAGAGCCCTAAAACTCAAGGCGCGCGTCAGTATTACATACAAGAAACTGTCGAAAACCCACTTTTCATGCAGTGATGATGCTGCTCTGGGAGCACTAATCACACTTTGTACAGCTCATGTTGTGTTTGTTGTCCTCTCAGACTGTCAGGTGGAGGTGGAGGAGGGGGCGGAGTCTGTCCAGCTGCCCTTCAGAACCACAGGAAACCTGCCTGGAGATGCTGAAGTGGAGTGGAAGAACAGTGACCATAAGAAGGTCCACGTGTATCAGAGCGGCTCTGACCAGCCTGAAGAACAGCACCAGGATTACAGAGACCGAACGAAGATGAATGAAGACCTGCTGAAAGCTGGAGACCTCAGTCTGACCCTGAGACTCCCCACAGAGAGAGACAGTGGGACATACTGGTGTAGAGTCATGAGGAGGAACATCTGGACCAGAGGAAAAACAGTGCAGCTCAAAGTCAAAGGTTTGTGTGTGTGTGTGTGTGTCTCTGTGTGTGTGTGTGTGTGTCTCTGTGTGTGTGTGTGTGTGTGTGTGTGTGTGTGTGTGTGTGTGTGTGTGTGTGTGTGTGTGTGGGTGTGTGTGTGTGTGTCTGACTGTCTTGTGTCTCCTCTGCAGGCAGAGCTCAGGTCCAGGATCAAACAGGGATCATCAGGAACAGAAGCAGCTCCATTGATCCGACTCCTCTGATGGCTGATCAATCAGTTTGATCTGTTTGTTCTTTGATTATTGATCAGTGATGTCAGAGTGGAGTCAGTGTGATGTTGTTGTTGTGTGTTTGAGCCTTTTAGTGTCCGTGAAGGTCTCTGCTGCCGTAGATCCTCTGAACTGTGACAGAGGTCTCACTCTGGAGGAAACTCTCAGCACTTTCCTGCAGCTCCTCCATCATGGAGGACGTTCCCTCACTGGAACAGGTGGAGGAGAGAGGAGAGGAAGCACAGGTGGATGCTCTGAGGAAGAGGAGCATTCTCACATTGGTCTTCCTACAACAACACCTTGATCACATGAGCAGAGGGGCGTGGCCTTCAGTGGTCCTAACACGCCGTCGTAGTAATAAAGGAACCCTCCACATGTTCCACTTTGAAGGCTCATCTCCAACAAAGCAGACCTGTGATCACTTTAACTCACTATGATGATTGTTGACATTTGTCTTTGTGTCTCTGGCTTTTCTTGTGTGTCTGTGTGTCTTTGGGATGTTGGATAGAGTCATGTGACCTGCCCAGGGACTACAGATGGAAATGAGCAGTTTAGCTCCAATCTGGCAGCTTTCCATCTTCTAGGTTTATATTGATGTCCATGAACATGCACTGTCCCTGTGAGATCAATGCAGATAAAAACAGCTGCTGACCTTTGACCTGATCCAGTGTTGTTCTTCTTCTGTGGTGTTTGTGATGGAGCAGCTGCTCCTGATGTGTTTGAGGATCAAACCAGGGTTCCTGCAGCTGCAGCAAACTCTCATTAACACTTTTATCACTGATTCAGGCCTCAAACTGATTCAACAGTTCAGATTTTCTATATTTATTAAAGTCAGCTTCTGCTCTGACATTACCGACCATCAGGGGCATGATGGCCATCGGGAGGTTTCCCAAATGGCCAGTCGTTGCCAGGCCGAACCGGCCGATGATCAGAACTTTTTTTATTTAAAACCCAATTAAGTACAGCAGTGCTGGCGCTGCAGCTCTCACGGCCACAGGTGCAGACAGTGATGGTCAGTCAAGAACATTTCGGCTCTAAGAGCTGGCTCTTTGAAGTGAACGACAGGAAGTGGCTCTTCACTGAGAGCTACTTTTCATCAGGAGGGGCTCCAAACACAACAGTCCAGTAAACACACCATAGGAGAGGTGAAGGGCGAGACACCAGCTAAGGGGGGTGGGCGATCTTTTTTCTCCCTTTGCTGCTCAGCTTTCACTCTCAGTAGCTCTGCCCTGCATCCTGCTGCAGCTTAAAAATATATAATAATAATAAATAAATTATTATTATTATCATTATTATTATTATTATTGGTCTGTTTGGTAGATTTGTTTGCTGTGTTTTGTTCATTTGTTTTTGTGTTAAATAAAAATGAAAAGTTTGATTAAAATATACAAAAGTAAATATGCCTGCTTTCGTAATAGAACAAATACATAAAATCAAGCATGAATAAGGTTTCTCACATAGGGAACACTGAATGCAAACGGATTTAGCTTACAAAACATTCATATTTGCCAAGTTAAGCGCTTTGTGATGATTTTGCATGCCTCGAGCCAAGAAACTTTGGTGCAATAAGAGATAGGTGGAGGTCCATCTGAATCAATCCAACATTTCTTGAAGTGCCTCCTTAGGTTTGATGTCAGAGTCACACCTGGAAGGCTGAGATCTGTAATATTGCCGGCCACTGGGAGAGATTTAAATGGCCCCATTTGGAGTCATACACAGTTGTAACTGCAGAAGAGACAGAAAAGGTGGAAGACATGGAGCCAACAAACACCAGTTGCATCTCCTGTAAAAACTATGCAGTATGTGTTTATCACATACTATCCAAATACAACCTACTCACTGATGCCTACATGGCCTATAAGTTCCTGCTAACCCTATCTTCTTGTCAAGTGGCCTGTGAGAGGACTTTCTCTACACTCAGGTTTGTGAAAAACAGACTGAGGACCACACTGACACAGGATCATCTTAAGGCATTTATGCTAATGTTGACAGAGAAAGAGACACTCATGACTTTAGACAACGATGCAGGGTGGTATGGTCGAGCGCCGACGGCCAGCAGTTGGATGCTTGAGGCACAGGTGTCCCCTCAATTTTAACTGCATCCTATACACTTCATGCATTCACAAACATGAAACAATACACTTCAACATTTATAATTTGGGTGGGGGCTGGGGTGGGCCATCCCACACCCAGGTTTCCTGCACCTCGCCCGGGGTGGGAATCGGGTGATGCTTCGGGTGCCAGGCTGGCAGTGTCCTGGGGTCGCTGTTGGCCTGGGTGGGGTGTCTACTTGCCCTGGCTCAGAGGGTGGGTAGATGTGGATGAATGTGTATCTTTGTGCATTTGTCACAGTCCTCGTGGGTGTATTTGGGTGGGTGAATGCATGTAGGTAGGGATGAGTGTGTGTGTAAATATGTGCACATATGTGGGTGGGTGTGTGTGCGTGCGCATGACCATGAGCATATGAGGGTGGGTGTGTGTGTGTACGTGTGTGCATGGCTGAACCTGAATCTGGGCCTTCTTGTGCCTTGCCTCCTGGCTGCTTCTCGTTGGTCGCTCCTGCATCCCCCGCCTCCCCGGGGTGTGGGTGCCTTGGGGTTCCTGGGCTGGGTTGGATGTTCTTGCGTGGGTGTCGACCTGCTCTCCTGGGTGGCTGTGGGCCGGGGCAGCTTGGGCTTCTCCGGCGTGGGGGGGGGGGGGGGGGGGGGGGGGACTCTGTGGTATGTCGGGCGGTTCTTGGGCACCTGGGCCCTGGGGCCCTGCCGCCGGCCTGCACGGGGGGGCTGGCCTGTGGGGGGGCCGGTTTCCTGTTGCCTCGAACTCCCTGGGACCCTTGCTCCTCGACTGGGGGGTGCTCTATCTGGGACCTCCCTCTCCCCTCTGCTGGGGTGGGTATGTGGTTGTCGCGGGTTTTCGTGGCTCTTGGATTTCCTGGGTCTTTCTCTGCCTGCCTCTGGCTCCTTGTGAGCGGTGGCTTTCTGCCCTCGTTGGTAAGTGCATTTCATGACACAGACACTAATGCAATCACAGCATAACAAAATTGTTGTTCTTATACAATCATGCTTCATTTTGTTGTGCCTTTTCCACATAGTTATTTTTCCAGGTATTGCTTGTTCTGATTTGGTATGTTGTCTTTTTTTTGTAGTTGCAGCATTTGAATTATTTTGGTTAGTTTAGTGGTGCCCTGTCCTCTTTTTCTGTCTTCTCCCCTTTGGGCCTTCTTGTGCCTTGCCTCCTGGCTGCTTCTCGTTGGTCGCTCCTGCATCCCCCGCCTCCCCGGGGTGTGGGCGCCTTTTTTTTTTTCCCTCAGCCTGTCAACTGGAATTAAATGTATATGTACACAAATAAATAAATAAAATAAAAAACAAAAAAACAAACAAAAAAACCCCACAAACATTAACAAGAAAAGCTTATAGAGACAGTGCATTCAGATCACAATTCTGCTTGCAAACACTGCCAGACATGACAGGCTTTAATAAAAAATTTTTAAAAAGACAGCGATGCAGTCATAGGCAGAGTTGCAGAGACCAGTGTGCTGCTCAAGGGCTTGTTAATGATATAAGTTATTTCCTTTTGTTGGGGGGGTTTAATAACATAATAGGTCTGTATAACTTTGGAGGTTTTTGGTTCCCAAATATCCGCTTTGTTTTTTTATAAGCTGTTTGATAAAGTTTTGTTGACTGATTTTTATTTTTTGCCTTGTCATCACACACACACACACACACACACACACACACACACACACACACACACACACACACACACACACACACACACACAGTTGTTTTACTACTGCTGAAAAAACAGTGTTTTTATACTGCAAATAAAGTTCTCCTGTTTTAAAATTATGGTTTGTCCATTGTATGATCGGAGAAAAGGACTCTCCAAACCAAGCTCCCGGGCTGGGGTTGAAATTCAGGGAGCTTGCTCAGCATGCATCATCTCCTCCATCACAGTGAGAACAGAACAAAAATGTGCTGTAAATCTCAGTGCTGCTGCTCTCTCCCTTCCTGCAGCCTGTTCTCTTTCTCTATAATGTGGCCTTGCACCAAAGAGATCCACAGATGGGCTCTATGGGACCACCTGCAGGCTAATCACTCGTGTCACCTTTTATTTCATCCACAAATTCAGCTGAACAGGTGTGATTCTCTCTACAGGTAACCCTGCAATTGCAACCCTGCCCACGTGCCACCTGGTGGCATTCTTGTCATTCTGTCTTTGTACTAACACAGAGCCACAGGTAACACTCTGACCCATTCACTGATCAATAAATCAATAATCAATGACCTGATGACGGACGTCTGACTCTAACCAGTCTGTTAATATTACATAAAACTAGGGATGTTCCTGGTGACTAATTTAATAGTCGACTAAGCAAGGGAAAAAAATTAGACTAACTAGTTTAAAAGTCAGAAAGACTCAGATACAAAATTAATTCTTTTGCCTGGACAATGTCAAAAGCTGTCTACACAAAGGCATTTGAAACCATTAATCACGTCTTCTCTGATGAATCGCACTTTAAATGCTGCCTAACTGTACGGCACTGCGCATCGCGCATTATGAACACTGCACTACACTGCTGAAAACAATGTTCACGCATCACTGAATATGAGAAAATAATATCTAAAAAACTAATAAATTGTGACTTAAAAGTGTGGCGCATTGTGCTGCGCATTATCAAGGATGCTCGTTGCTCTACAATTCATGACACACATCAAAACAATACAAACACACACACATCCATCCATCCATTTTCTTCCTCCTATCCAGGGCAGCATCAGTGGAGCCCAGACCTCCCTCTCGCCCAGCCTCCTCCTCCAGCTTACCCCTGATTCAGGCTTCAGCTGCTACGATGTAAGTGGCCGATGTTGCTGCGTTTATACCTGTGCAGGTGCTTTGCGTGTGTTGATTACCTTTCATTAATGTCCCGGTGTTTTACATGCCGTGTCGGCCGACAGAGACATAAAATGCCGGCGCTTTTTTCCCTCCTGAGTCTGACTCTCAGTGCTTTTAAGGTGCAAACACATTTGTCCCACTAGTTTCCTCGCTTCTTTGAATAAAACAGAATTGCAGGGAAGGAAGGCTGTTTCTTTGGAGGTGCGCTTACGTTATGGCCTTTTTCTTTAACAATGTAAGGGCAATGCTGCAGCAGTAACATGGCTAATGCTATTATTTTGAAATGCTCAGAACGACAAGGCCAAAAATTGATTGTTGCAAACTGCAGCAGCAGCGCAAACTCCAGTATGCAGAGAGAAGGTTCACCTCCACGGTTAAGGACTAAGAATTGTTAAGGAGTAATTTTAAGTTGTAAATGGTTCCTTAGCACCTGGTTGTTGAGGGAACAATGTTGGTATTTGCATTTTGTTGTGTCAATGCATATTTAGTTATATTTCATGAAGTATACAGGTTGCTATTATGTGTTGCAGTTACATTCACACCCACTAGAGGGTGTTCATGTAAATTAGTCATGCTTAGCAATACAAAGGTTTACAAGCTTCGGTGTTATGTGTTATGTAAAGTCATAAAATGTTTGAACACTGCATATCTTGTTTTAATTTCATGGTACAGGAAATAATAGAAAACACTGTTAAAGGGTTTAATAAATATACATGATAAAGGCATGATAACAGCACTTAAGGTAAAAAATTCAGTCATGGTAAATTAATAAGGAAAAAGAAAAGGTTAAAGGCAACATACTGTTTGAGTTATTAATGGTATTTTCATTCTGTATATTTGTAGCTCTTCCGGTGTGTTCACGTGCAAGGCATTTCAATAAAAGGAGTGTG
The DNA here is from genome assembly GCF_007364275.1 of Archocentrus centrarchus. Taxonomy (NCBI): domain Eukaryota; kingdom Metazoa; phylum Chordata; class Actinopteri; order Cichliformes; family Cichlidae; genus Archocentrus; species Archocentrus centrarchus. The sequence goes on along the minus strand of NW_022060261.1, from coordinate 3,585,245 downwards.
AACCATCAGTTTGAGAGACCATCTTTTCAACCAGGATGCTACAGGGAGGGGTCATCCACCCCTGTACTCCACTAAATACATTTTAATCATGTACACAATAAACATGAGAAAATCTCAACAATATATGTTAAACATGACTGAACAGCAATCAATAAGCATGAACTTAAACAAAAGATCCATATTATTGCTTTAACTTGATGTTTTACATTGTAAGAGACTGAAAATCACCCAAAGAACTCTGACAACCATTCAAGCATTAGATCAACATCCTCACTTCACTGATAACAGGAGTTAGATCCTCTATGAGTGACACACATCCCTTATGTCCTTATTCAGTAACTGTATGAACACCAAATAGTTTGATTGACTTTGTTTACATGTCTTTATTAAAACTGGTTTGGGAGGTCCAAATATTAAACTCCTCAGTTTACGTAAAACTTTAAGCAAACATCAAAGCATCTTCATGGAGACTGCAGGGTGGACTTTACAAACTCTCTAACATCTCAGTACAAACTAAATTTCTATTAATGCAACAGCAACACAAGCCCGTAATTGTGAGGGGTCGAGTTAAAACCGATGTGCCTAAAGTAACTCATACAGATACACTCACTTAAAATGGCCACCTGCTCCCTGCCACCACCATCCTGACAGGCAGGTCCTTGGTCGATCCTTGGCTGGTCCTTGGCTGTAACGAGATTCCACACCTGTGACGTGGACAATGCAACCACGAGGGGTAACGCCTGTTAGGGATTATTTTTTGCTCAGTGAATAAAGGACAAATGTTTAACAGTAAACTCCAGTAAATTAATTAATAAACAGAGGATCAACCAAATAATAAACAATTAAATAATACATTAGACAGAGAGCAACAGATCAGAAAATAGTAGACTAACTTCTCTGTTTCAGTGCATCTTATCTTGAGGCCGGCCACAAGGACACATAATTAAAACATCAGGAAGATGATGTGCTTCATGACTGCACAGCTGAGGAATCATGAGTCATGGAATCCAGCTTGGACAAGAGTGAGTGATGAAGGTCAACTCGTAGCACCCAGAGATTGTTTATGTATAGATAAGCGGAGGCTGACAGTATAAAGATGTTGTGTTTAGACAGGAACATGGGCTCAGAGAGAGAGCACACACAGGCCTGTCTCTTCCCCACATTTTCCTGCTTCTTTAATATATTAAATGTCTTACTTTTTTAATTAAAGTGTTTCATGTTGTCTTCCTTCACAAAAAACCTGTTTACCTGACACTCCCTACACAGCATTTAAGAAAACTCATAGTAATGTCTGGTGTATCCACGAGGAGAAGCAGTGACATTGGAAGCACATTCATTTACAGCTTGCTATGCCGTATATTCATATATTTTACATTTGCTCAGTGGTTCTATAATTATACTGTAATCATAATACTGAACCTTTTTGTAAAGGTGAGATATAGCTAAAGCCATAAAGTGATGCTTGCACTTGTTGGTTATTGCTGAATAATGTTTCTGAACATGAAAGCACAAAAAGATTATTATTGCTGGGTCCTGTCAGAGAAAGGTCCATTTTAGATGTGTTAAAAAAAAAATGAAAAAACCCAATGAGAAGGTAAGATGGCATATTTTTATTGAAAACTTTGATTATAAAAAACAAACAAAAAACACTGAAATAAAGCAAATAAACCATCCATACAGCCTTTTGACGAGTGAATGACTGTAAAAACTTCATGTTATGTACAAAAATAACAAACTAACTAACTGGGATTTCAGAGCTTGTAGATACAAATGTCTGCAGATAAATTTGCTCCTCTGATCACCTTGCAGCGACTTTATGAAGGAGGAAATGAATGGGAGTGTCAGACAGGTGGTTCAGGTGCAGCAGAAGGGGAGGAGTCAGAGAGACACTCAGAATTTGTTGGATAAAACCTGCCAGGTTAGGTTCACAGATTCTCTTACCATGGTAACAGACTCGGAGTTGGAGTTAGCTCTCTTTCTTGAACTGAACCTAAGTTTCCCTCATTTTAGGGTTAACACAATCAGAGTTGTTAGCTAAAACTGCTTCCTGTAATAGACCCCAGGATTCCTCCCGGTGTAAACGTGCTTATGTCTTTTACTGATAGGGAGGTTTTTTACACTGTTTACATTTTTAGGATTTCCCTCCAGTGTGAATACGGTGATGGATTTTCAGACTTTCTACCCTTTTGAATGTTTTCCCACACTGGGCACATTGTTGCCGTTTCTTTCGAGTGTGTGTGAGAAGGTGACTCCTTAGGTGACACGACCGATGGAACGCTTTATCGCACTGGTCACATTTGAAAGGTTTCTCTTGCCTGTGGATGCGCTTATGGGCACTCAAGTAGCTTGCTCTTGAAAAAGCCTTCCCACATTCACCACAACTGTAGGATTTCTCTATACTGTGAACACCTTCATGTCTTGAACAGGTTGATAACGTGGGGAATGACTGCTCACAATGTTTACACTTGTAGGGTTTCACTCCAGTGTGGATTTTCTCATGGTAAGAATATGAACTACGAGAACCAAAGACCTTCCCGCACTGGTCACAGGGGAAACTTGCTTCTTTTGTGTGAATGTTTCTGTGATTCTTTAAAGCACATCCCTGAGTGAAACTCTTCCCACACTCCTCACACCTGTACGGTTTCAGTCCAGTGTGGATCCGCTCATGTACCCTGCGGTCAGTTTGTGAAATGAAAGCCTTCTCACAGTGTCTGCACTGGTACGGTTTTTCTCCCGTGTGAATGCGTGTATGGATCCTGAGAGTTTCTAGCCTGGTGAATGTTTTCCCACACTGGTCACATCGGTGCAATTTCTCTCCAGTGTGCATAAAAGAATGGACCTTCAGGTGACAGGAACGAGTAAAAGCTTTACCACACTGGTCACATCTGAATGGTTTCTCTCCACTGTGGACGCGCTGATGAGTGACAAAATTAGAAGACCTTGAAAAACTTTTCCCACATTCCCCACATTGATATGGCTTTTCTCCAGTGTGAACTCTCTGATGAATATTTAGTTCTCCTTGTGTCACAAATACTTTGTCACATTGAGGACAATGGTGTGGTCTCTCTCCAGTGTGAGCACGTAGAACGTGAACATCTAATTTTGCAGATGCCATAAACGCAGCGCCACACAGCTGACACTTAAACGGTTTCTCTCCCGTGTGAATTCTCTTATGAACATTTAAAACACCTAAGGTTTTGTATGTTTTCTTGCACTGATCACAGCTGTATGGCCTCTTGTCACTGTGACTGACCTCATGTAGTTTCAGACGATGAACAGAAGTGAAAGTTCTCTCACATTGATCACAGCTGAATGGCCTTTCTTCACTGTGAATGGACTGATGCATTTTTAGATAATGGAGAGAAGTGAAAGCTTTCTTGCACTCTTCACAGCTGTATGGTCTCTCTCCCGAATGGATTCTCTGATGAATCGTTAATTGTTGCAATGTCCTGCAAGCTTTCTTGCACTCATCACAGCTGTACAGTTTCTCTCCAGTGTGAGTTCTTTGGTGACTTCTTGGCTGCCTTGGTTTTTGGACAGCCTTCTCACACTGTTGACGCCTGAGGGGTTTTTTGGCTCTCTTGTCCTGACACAACAGAAAAGAAAAAATATATATAGCACAGGTGTATTGGACAACTGATGACAGTTCCAAAAGGCAGGTTTATCAAACTGACTTTATATCTGATCTCTGAAATGAATCAGATCAAGTTTTCGGTTCTAAACAGCCTATAAGTTACTTCAAACAACTCTTGAATAGGAGGTGGTTAGTTTGTGATATTACTCATTATTTTAACTTAAATTTACCTCTCTTGTATTAAAGTTTGTGTCCCAGTGGCAAGTGGGTCACATATTGGCATTTACATATGACTTGAGCAGCATTAGCCTGTGTTATGTTTTTTCAATAACATTTTCAAGGAAATATGAGTTCAGATTTAAAATTGGGTGGGTCCGATGGGATTTCCTAGTTTTTCAGAGGGCTGCAGCACTCCTGACTTTGGGAATGGCTGTTATAGGCCATTACATCCATCCAGTTTATAACCTGATAAACAAATTCCAGGTAGTGGGAGCTAAATATGCAAACATGGCTTAAATTGAGAGGGCAGTTGATAGGAAAATTGCAGTAAGTTATAACCTTTTAAGTTAACCACATATTTAACTATGCTGCAGTATTTATAAGAGACATAAAGTCTGGCCTGCTTCTTACTAGTATTGTGAAAGAGGAAGTGTATTAACGAGTTGTCTCTTCCTGTGCATGTTGCTGTGACTTCTATGGAAAGGAGAAGAACTAAACCTCAGAAAGCTGTAAACAAGTACTTATTTAGATTAAACTCTCTTTCTCATTCTCTCTCTCTCATACACACACACACACATGCACACACACATTAAGAATAACACAAATAGATTAGATTAATACATGCATTTGATCACGTACTTCATGTAGTGCATGGAGGAAGAAAATTCCTCTTTATAGAGCATAAAAGTTGTTAAGCAGAAGTCATACATTGAGCACTTATAAGCAGCCTTGTTGTTGTTTACCTGTAACTGTTCGAACTTGTGAGCCTTAATAAACATGGTAATAAACTGGTTCATTGATTAAAGGAAATTAAACTTTTCCCTAACATCCAGTTAAAGGTTTCAAAGATTGAATTGAAAGAAAATTTAACAGTCTATTTAACATTTAAAAGCTGTGTGACCATATACATATGTAAATATTTCCAAATGAAATGCTGCCAGAATACGGAATCTGTTTTATTCTGCCTGAGAAACAATCTCCAAAATGACACCAACAATAATTATTTAGTATGATATTCATAAAATATCATGTACAGCACTGTTCAAAGATCTAGAGCCACCATCATTTTATCGCTAGGAAATGGGAAGGTGTAGCAATTTACTGAAACATGTGCAACATAGACATAAATACTAATACTAATCTTTGTAAAAATAAATAAAATAAAAAGTAGATAGACAAACAGATGCTCTGTCAGTATTTTTAATGGCCACGTTTATTCTTCAACACAGCCTGAACTCTACGGCAGCTTTTTGGTCATTTGAAATGGTGAATCAAAATCTTTCCCCTTTCTCAAAAATGGCTTATTGACCACCGCTCTTCCACTGAGACCACTTCTTATGAGGCTTCAGTGAAGAGCAGATGGATTAACTGAAGGGTCAGTAGCTGTGGTTGCTTTGGCACCGAGCTACAGCAGCAGAAGACCACACCGGGTCCCTCTCCTCTCAGCTAAGAACAGAAAACTGAGGCTACAGTTCACACAGACTCACTGACACTGGACAACAGAAGACTGGAATAATGCTGCCTGGTCTGCTGAGTCTTGATTTCTGCTTTTAAATTGGCATAAATAACATGGATCCATCCTGCCTGGTATCAGTGCTTCAGGCTGAGGGTGGGGGTGTGATGGTGTGGCAACATTTTCTTGGCACATTTAAGTCTCCTTAGAATGAAATGAGTATCATCTAAACCCCACAGCCCACCTGAGTACTGTTGCTGATCATGTCCATTCCTTTATGACCACAGTGTTCTGATGGCTGCTTCCAGCAGGACAGCGCTCCACATTACAAAGCTTAAATAAGGAATGTTTCCAGCACCTTACCACAAATAATTAAAGCAGCTCTGAAAACACTGCTGTGCTCTGAAGGCAACTGTGTGGTCTGACTGTTCTCACCATGTCTGCATGAGTTATCTCTGGCTTCCTCCCACAGTCCAAACACACACATTAGAGTAACTGGTGATTGTAAACTGGCTGCAGGTGTGAAGGTGAGTGCTATGGCTCTCATGTTGCAAAACTACTGCTGCAAACTGTCGGTCTGGGGATTCAAATGGTGCTTTGTGCCTCCAGTTTCTTGCTGTCGGGTTTTAAAAATGGCAGGCTTGATTCTGGTGAAGGAGTCGCTCTCATGCCTCCGATAGTGACGACACTCCCTGGCCAATCAGTGGCATGCTGTCCTCCGCGTCACATTTTTGTATCGCCTCGTATCGCTCAGAACCTCGGGTGAGCGGGTACGAAAAAGGACCGGCAAACTTTATTAAATGTGTGGATGCAATACTGTTTCCCTCAAGTTAGGTGCCTTTTTTGAATGCTTCAGTAACTCGTAGCTCTGAAAAGGGTCAGGTACAAGGACTGGACTGAAAATGAATGAAAAAATAGCCAATGTCCAAAGAAAATCTATGAAAGCCCTTCAGAAACTCTGGAGAACTGTTGCTCAAGACCACTTTAAAATTACAAGTAATGATGGATCCCTCAAGACTTTTGCGCAGTACTGTATATAGCTTACTGAAGAATTGAAAATGGTCTTCAGTCTTTTTCCAGGTATCAGTAAATTTGAAATTCTAGCATCACAACAAGCCCAGTAATAAATAGTAACCCTAGTAATAAAGGAGGGATTAAAAAATACAACTAAACTCATTTTACTGAATGAGTTTTGATATCTAAAAAAGGTGATTGTAAACTGGCTGCAGGTGTGAATGTGAGTGCTATGATTGTTCCTGTGTGTGACTGCTGGGACAGGCTCCTGCCCAACTGTGACCCTGAACTGGGTAAGTGGAAGATGATGGAGGGACGGCAGCATGTGTGACGTCACAAGTATGAATGAAGTCGTTATTATGTCACAGCACTGTGGAGGACAGAGGGAGCCCTTTTAGGATTCATTTTAAAATTCTAGTTTTCACATACAGAGCATTAAACGGCAAGGCTCCAGATTATATTTCCCAGCTTCTCATAAAACATGCTGCCTCTCGCTGTCTTTGTTTGCAAGCTCAAAATATGTTAGCTGTTCCTCGCTCAGTTGACTCTGTGGATTCTTTTAAAAAGCAGTTAAAACTTTTCTTTCTAAAAAGGCCTGCTGAGAATATTTATTGAATTTGGCTATTATGATGTTTAATTATTTTAGCTTTACATTATTAGTTTTTAGCTATTATGGTGTTTAATTACTGTCTTTTTTGTTTTTGCATGTACAGCGCTTTGTGACTACTGTCTGTGCCAAATAATGTACGTACTTATTGTGTAACCTGTGTGTGTGTACTGTGTAACCACTGTGTGTGTATCCTGTGTAACAGTGTGTGTAGGTGAGCTCGTGCTGGTTATGCTGCTATGAGAAGCGTGTGTAGCGTTGTGCTGTCAGACTCCTGCTGCGACTTGTGTGTTGCTGATTTTGTATTGAAGCTGTTAAAAGCTTTAATGTTTGATTGTATTTTGCTCTCATTGGGACACAGAAGAACGTCCACCATGAAGCAGCTCAGAGAGGAGCGGCCGTCTGCAGAGAGGAGCGGCCGTCCGCAGAGAGGAGCGGCCGTCCGCAGAGAGGAGCGGCCGTCCGCAGAGAGGAGCGGCCGTCCGCAGAGAGGAGCGGCCGTCTGCAGAGACGGGCTGGGCGGTTTGAGGACAGAGGTAAAGAAGCAGAGACGAGGACACACACAGTCTGGACGAGAACAAACTGTAGAAGATCTCAGTGAAAATCAAATGATAGTCTTCTTTGAAAGGCTCCTTCCTAATCAATCATTTTAAAACTTCATGTATCAGCCGGCCCTACAACCAAGCAGGGGGTGCAGAGCATGCTTCCTGCTTCAGGGACAAACTCCGCCCCCTTGTTTATTTCAGGTGTGAAGCTACAAACCTCAGCTTGTTAGAAACGTGGGCCGTCTGAGCTCTGTAAGCAGCAGTGTTTTCTCCTGCTGCTGTGTGGAACTGAGAAAAGCCTCTTTGTGATCGCAACAGTTAGTTTAAGGCACCTTTGTGGGCGAGTCCATCCTGCTGCTTCTTCGGCCGTCCTGGAGTCCAGCGGCGTCTCTGTCACATACGTCACCTCCACCGCTGAGCTGAGAACCAATCAGAGACACAGGATGAGACAAAGACATATTTAATACCTCGGTCCTACCTGGAAGGAAGCTCCTTTCCTGGTCTGTGACTAACACAGGTCCATAAATCCAGAGAGGAGAATATTTACTGCATCAGTTCAGCCTTCATTTTACCTCAAACACACAAAATGATCACGTCTGGTTAGTTTTAGTCATTTTTGCTATCACTGCCCTTAAATATAACTAATTAGAGCTTTCAGACATTTGTACTGTTCCAGTTTATTAATATTTGTCTCAGTCATAGAGGTTTAAAGTCATATGAAATGGAAATAAATGTAAAAAACTGAGTTAAATTCTGCCTCATCATTTTTTCCACTTTTAACTGTCTGTTCTCTCTGATGTTTTCCATCTTCAGCAACATTTGGTCTTGTGTTCTTTTTACCTCTGAACGGGGCATCAACTGGGATAATGCTTCCAACAATCTCATGATTTCTTTCTCTGGGGTTAACATTTGGCTCTTTAACACAGAAAGTCCTCCTACATGAGTGCTTCTTTTTCAGTGTCGTGTATCTGCTTAAAGCCCCAGTTGGTCATGGTAGATGGCTGTTCACACTGATGATGGGAAGTTTCTTCCAGGTTAAAAGAAGTGTTGTTGCTACATGCTTGCTTGCTAGAAGGGTTTCCCACAAAGTTAAAGACAAATACAAATCACTGTCCACTGTGGCTGCATGCTGAACACAGAGTGAATGTTGCACATCCATGACTGGATGCTATCTGCTGGTTTCCTCACATAAAGAAACTGCTTGGAATGAGTGAATAATAATCTGAACTTTACTGGCTTGTTTGATTACTACTGTCAATTGAAATGTTTGTATTATTAGGTTTAATTGACCGTTTTTTGCAAAGTGCCTTAACATGACATTTTAAACATTGGCCTAAGCAAAAGAGCCAAAATGTTTTTTCCGCCTCTCATTTGCAGCCACACACTGACTTCCTTTCCAGTAAATATTGGACAGTGATCATCCCAGGATCAAAATGACTGAAAAAGATTTGGTTTCTATTTATGAAAGTAAACTGACAACAAGACGTTATAAACAACCATATTCACGGCAACATTCCCGACAGACCGTTTTACCTCATTCAGACTTTCTGACTCCTGCCGCTGTCTCCTCCGCCCAAACACTCAGAGCCGTTCAGAGGGGGGCGGGGGGAGCGCAGTGACGTAACGCCATGTTGCGTCTTCAAAATAAAAGCACGCGATTTCAAAATCGAGTATTTTTCTCCTCCGCGGTGTACTTTTTGGATGGGACAAATGCGCCTGTCTCCAGTACTCGTACTGGTTACAGGTGCACACAGCCTGTGTGAATCCTTCAGAATAAAACGTTACAGCCGCTCCACCCTCTTTAAACCACAGAGCCACCTGCAGTGTTTACGGTTTAAACGCTCACTTCCGACTCCGCTCACCTCTGGAACCCTGGTTCCTGGTGTTTTCCGGTCTCTCCGGGCCGTGGGCTCCTGTGGGCTGCAGCAGCTCCTGCTATAATAACACCAGCAGGCAGGAAGACGGGTGCTCCGCCTTTACGCCAACGCCTCCCTGAAGCACATGGACCCCGAGCGTGTTACACCCAAAACAGTCCCACCATAAACCCTGCTAGGTAGGAACTAACATTACCTCACACAAGCTGCCACGATAAATAAAATAAATAACTTCAATGATACACATGAAATTATGAGCTGAGATAAATGTAAATATATAATAAACTGAGTTATGTATTATGATTATTATTGCAAATCTAATGAGTGACAGGAATTCTAATCTATAAAAAATAAATATGACCAAAAAATAAATACACATGCCATGCCTAAAATAAATTTGCTCGTTCACTGATTTAAATGATCCTTTTAAAATTTCAGCTCATTTCTTCTGTGACAGCATCAGCATGCAGGGGTGCCCAAACTCCCGGCCCGCGGGCCGCTTTCGGCCCCGCCCCCTACTTCCGGTCCGCGAATTGATGTCAAAACTAACATACAATTTAGCCTTTTATGTTACTTTATTGACATTTCACTTAACCCTCTTAACTGGAGGAGAAGGCGAAATGCTTTCAGACACAAGCGTTGGAGTGTGAATGTTAAAAAGAAAGCACTTAGCTTAGTTACATATGGAAGTGCTCGTATGAATGGGTGACTGCAAACTTGGTGTATAAAACACTCAGAGTAGAAAAGCACTATATAAGAACAAGTCCATTTACATAAAACCACACAGAAACATCAGAATCACTTTTTGGCACAACACCGGCAGCTGTTGAAAGCTACTTGTAATCTAACTTAGTTACTTCTAAAATTAATTAATCCCTAAAGTCACTAAGTTACTTTTTAAAGGAGTAATAAGTAATCAGCAATCTAATTACTTTTTCAAGGTAACTATGCCATCACTGCACGGTGGAACGGTGAGGAAAATGAGTGACAGAAACATAAAACACAAAAAGTGTGTGCAGTTTGTCACACAGTGTGTCTGCTAGCTAAAAAAACAGCTGCTGTATTTCCAGGGAGAGCAAAGAATGAGCGATAACTTCACTCAGATGGAGAAAGATGTAAGAAAGAGGAAGAAACGTCCTCCAAAGAGTTACTTTTACTTTCTTACTTTGAGTAGATTTCAGAGCTTGTAATTTTACTTGAGTACAGAAGTTGAACCAGTACTTCAACTTTTACCAGAGTAGTTTTTAACACAAGTACTTGTACTTCTACTTAAGTACAGAATGTCAGTATTTAGCCACCTCTGTCTATAGCACTGGTCCCTTTTCCTGCAGCAGATTCAGGTTGAAGAGATACTGCAGGATACCAGACAGCTGGGCAGCACAGGACTTAAGGACTGATGCGATCACGGCCTGCAGCTGTTGGTGGAGTTCGTCCAGCTGTTGGCAGTAGTCCCCATTACCAGGCCACAAGTTGGCTGCTGCTTCATTGCTGTGAGTTTGATGCTCACATTTTGGAGCAAGCAGACAGATGTTTCAAAGTGGAATTAAAGAAGCATCTGTGTCCACTGTGAACCACCATCACTGAACAGAGGAGCTGGATTACATCACCAGATGTGAGCCAGCTACAGTGCAGTGCTCGCTGACCTTTCCAGCTTTCCAGTTACATCTTAGGCCCCATCACTCAATTAATGAGTGGGCACGGCATTTAGCGGTTAGCATTAGCTTACTGATTAGCGTTAGCACTAGAGTGAGAAATATTTCTTGCTAGACCCCTGAAGTTACCATGGCAACCACCAATGGTAACGGCAGAGAAGTAAGTAAGTTGTTTCTCCGCCATTAGTACATTGAGCTAGTGGTGGGCAGATTGATCCTGATATTGATAATATGGATGCCAACGTTGGTATTGGTATTGATCGATATCAGTGTAATGAGATCGATACTTTGACTTCAGTTTCTCTCCTGTATGCAGTGCTGTGGTTTCATCAAAGATGATTAAGTGTCGCTCCTGTCACAGCACAGAGAGACACACTTTGCTCCTCCCCTCCCCACAGTGTTATACTGTCATGTGACGCATAACATATTTTATTTGGGGAAAAAAAAAGTATTTTGCTATGAAACATTTAAAGCAAATTTAAATTTGTAGAAAATTAGTGAATGAAGGGACATGTTTTATTAAATTTTTTATTATACTTTCTGAACGATCTACCTGGAAAAAAAAGAGAGAAAAGTTAAGACTATTGTGATGAACTATGAATAATTTTTTTAATTCAGTGATAAATGATGGAAGTCACCCAGGAGTATTAAATAAAGATGGTTATATTTATTTGAGCTGTGAGTGTTTAATGTCAGGGTGATTTTATGGGAATGTGGATCTTTCAGATCAATTTGAGAAGTGATTTTGATCATGTTTCACATTTTATTGTGTGATATAGCGTAAGGCACTGGTCTTGGTCTTGTCTCGGTCTCGCCCTCCCTCAGTCTTGGTCTCGACTGGTCTTGGACCCTAAAAGTCTAAGTGAAGGTGGTCTTGACTACAACACTACACATACATATTTAAGTCACTCAGATACTAATGCAATCCTGTTGAATTACTAAGTAATATCAGTGTGCACAATAATTACACCTTACAAACATTTCTAATAAAGAGGCAGTGACCATATCTGTGATAAATACAAATGTACAAATGAAATAAAGTTTCCTCTATGTGACCGTTTACGGATACAAAGAAACACTTTTCCTCATTCACACACTCTCAGCTTCAGGACCAACACTTCAGATTAGATTAGATTAGATTAGATTAGATTAGATTAAACTTTATTAATCCCTTTGGGAGGGTTCCGTCAGGGAAATTAAAGAACGGCTTCCAGCAGGTCCTACATCTACTCTTCTACAAAAGCTACTGGCTGCTGGAAATGACACGAACCAATCACAGAACAGCTTACTCAGACAGCTTCTTGAGCTCTTAAAGTAATACATGAATTTAGGCCATTTTCAACAGTGAGTGTAAAGAGCCAAAACATCCAGCAGGTGGCAGCAGAGGCCCTTCAGTCTCATAGACATACTTAGTGTTTAATATTTATAATTATCAGAAAGTTAGGTTATTTTTTATGCCTGTCAGTTTCCCAGTATATATTAGTGCATATCTGAATGTGTGAATGAGACGCATTAACTTAAAGAACTTTGTAGAAATGTGCTCGGGTCAGTTTACAGATCTGACACATCCAATATGGCCGACATGCCCACCTGCTCAGTGCTACATCTGCCATATGTATGTCTATGTTCAGTCTGCCCAGCAACACGTGATTGTTTTCATCTGACCTCTGACCTTCAACCAGGAGGGGAAACAGAAATTAAATATGAAAAAGTCTGAAGTTCACAGGAAGAAGTGAGGCAGAATAAAAAAATCTGTAAATTAAAATCATCAAAATTCATAATTGAACAAAAGCTGCAGGACAGCTCTGATCCCTCACAGGCCTCTCACACTGAAACTGGGTCAGAGGTCACATTTGTCCTCCATCTTGTCTGCAAGTGAAAGTGAAACTGCTGAGCTCCTCCTCCATCTTGTGTCTGATTACAGAGACACTCAGACTGGCTTCCACCTCCATCTCTCAGGGATTAGAGAGCAGGCAGACTTCCTGCTGACCTCTGACTTCATTCATTCATTTCCTGTAGTTATAATCCTGTACAGTATATATTATTTTATTTTATTATTATTATTATTATTATTATTATTAGTAGTAGTAGTAGTAGTAGTAGTAGTAGTAGTAGTAGTAATAGTATTGTTAATCTTGTCCTGTTGTGTTTTGATATTTTTGCTGCTGTTACACCTAAATTTCCCCTTTGCGGGACAATACAGGCTGTTTCTTCTTCTTTACTTCAAAAACACTTTTTTCTATTTTTGAAGTCAGTTTAAGCAGCTCTACTTTATTAATGACTGCAGGAAAAGTTAGTTTGAATATTACAGCCAGCTGACTCGGTCTTTGTTTCCTAACCCTGTGAGAACGTCTCCTCTTTGATCCTTCTCAGGTGACCAGAAACTGACCTCTGATAATAACTGTGAGAATGATTCCTTTCTTTATGCTCTGATTGCTAAGAACAAATTAAAAAGAGGAAAAAAGACTGTTACATATTCTGATGGCTCTGGAGCAGGTTATAAACAGGTATGACATCACTGCCCATTGACCAATCAGCTCAGAGGAAAACAGCGTCCTGGAAGACCCCTCTGACCTCTGAGGGGAGAGCAGGAGGGTCTGAAGTCTTTGTGTTTCCCTGATGAGCCTCAGTAATAAATATAAAGACACGACTTTATTGATATTTCCTGACTTTTACAACCATCTCATTGTTCGTTAAGCATCAATAAATGATGGGACGCCTGTTCTGTAGGTGATGACCTCATGTTACATGTGGTCTAAGTCTGATTTATATTTACTGTTTCCTGTCCAGCAGTGATCAGGTTCTGCCTCGCTGTAATCACAGAGCTGTGATGTTGATAAACAGTCAGCTGTTCTTCCTGCCTTCAAACAGGCTGAACTTTATTAATATATAAATAATAGCACACATGCACTCATGCAGCACGTTTCCTCTCACACTGATGATCCAGTCTCTTCCATCCAGTTCTGCTGGAAGCTCTTCATATTTTTCTATCAGTTTTTCTTCCTGTGTAAAATCAGTCCAGGTATCATGTTTGTGATTGGTCACATGCTGATGCTGCCACTTCCACGTGCTCACACTAAACTGGGTAACCCTGGATTAACTTAACCAGCTTCATGTGGCCGTTGTTACTGAGGCCAGATAACAAAGATATCCTGGGTGTGCTGAACTCACTCTGGGGCCATGGGAGGAGTTAAGAAGCTCACCTGGAAACACTCCTGACACGAGTCATTCAGAAGAGAGGAACAGATGATCAGCACAGCTGTTCAGCTGGATCATTTGCTGTAAGCAGAACAGTGGAGCTGATGGAGAAGCTGCTCACTGAGACCGTCTCCCTGCAGCAGACTGAGAGAGGAAGCTGATCCTGGAACAGGAAACAACAGGGTGGAGGATCGTTCACAGAGTTGCTGTGATGATGATGTTCCTGCTCTCTGTGGCCTCGAGGTGAACAGAGGGCAGAGCCTTCCCTTTCACTCTGGCTGCTCTCCTGCTGTCACAGATCACCCTCATCCTCACACCATCACCCTCCTAAATGATGCTTTTTTTTCAGGTTTTTCAGAAAACACAAAAACTGAACCAAATATTGAAACTGATGATTTGCGCAAGAATAATCTGTTTATTAAAAATGCCTCAGCCTGTTATTTTATTATGATTACACGAGAAACTTTTTCTGCATGGTTGCTGCATCGGAGCTCAGTAACCACGGCAACGGTTCTGCATCACTGCTGAAGCCTGACAACAGGCGAGTTTCAGCACTAAAGATAACATTTAGAGGAGGCGGTTTCTTTGACACGCTGATGCTGAATCTACAAACTTCTGCTAAAGCAGAAAAAGTAGAAAAAATGAAGCAGAAATGTTTATTTGGACAGAAACCAGAAGGAGGCTTTGACCTGACAGGAAACTCTTTAAACATCACTGCAGCAGTAACAGTTTCCTCTCTGCGGGAAATGAAGGATTTCTACAACAGCTGAACTTCTGAAAAATCAGATTTCTCCAGTCAAATTACACTAAACGGAGATGAAAATGAACTCATCCCTGTTTCAGACTGATTCAAGTCCCTGCTGGGGTCAGTCAGGCAGAGAGCCACTTTGCATCAGTGCAGGGTTAATGGTTGGGTGCTCTGAGAGAGTTTGCAGTCCTGAGAGCAGCACTCTGGATGAGTGGCAGCCTTCCTTCATCAGAACAGAAGCCACAGAAACGCTCCTCATCTCTGCTGCTGCTGCACAGGTAAGGTCCAGAGAATCAAACTACTCTCCATGAACACCTGTGCCTCTGAACTGAAGCTGAGAGAACAACAGGAAGTGTTTAAAATGATGTCTTTAAACCTTTTAACTGAAGTCTGTGAGCTTCAGTGGATTAACAGATTGTTCATGTTAATGAACCAGGATTAAAGCTTCACTGCACTGCTTCTTTAGTATGAAGCTGAGTATTGATGGATGGTTATGTTGGTGTTGTTCTGTGGACATCATCTGTGGACAACCTGTTAGACTCAGACTCTAAAGGAAGTTGTGTCGGAGTGCTCAGAAATAAATGCGTCATACTGGAAGTGTTGAGCTAGAGGGAGCAGTCCTCAGAGTCAGTGACTTTCACCTTTATTCAAACCTTAAATGTAATCTCCTGCAGTCAGGTTCAAACTGAGGTTCTGTTCTTCAGTGAAAACACCAACAGACTCAGACATGTAGAACAAACTGAGCGTCGATCAGCAGGAAGAAGAACAGGAAATGGCTGCTGGGACCGCGACGCTCTGCTGCACTTTGCTGTTTGTCAGAGTCTTTGTGTTTGTTTCTGGAGGTGAGGGTTATGACCTGTTAGAGACTGAATACTGTTGATGTCTGAAAGAAAAGAAGATTAACAGCCTGGTTTACACTTTAATATTTCTTTAAGAATTATTTTCATACTGATTCAGTTTGCCTGGGCGCCTCTTGGGTCAGGTGTTCTGGGCTTGTCCCCGGGGCAGACGGAGGACACACTGGAGAGATTATATCTCTCAGCTGGCCTGGGAACGCCTTGGGGTCCCCCTGAATGAGCTGGTGGAGGTGGCTGGGGAGAGGGGAGCCTGGGCTTCTCTGCTTATGCTGCTGCCCCTGCGACCCAGGCCCGGATAAGAGGAAGAAAATGGATGAATGATTCAGTTCAGTTCAGTGTGTGTGTGTGTGTGTGTGTGTGTGTGTGTGTGTGTGTGTCAGTGTGATGTGTTGTAGTGCGAGCAGTCAGGATCTTTGTGTTGAGTGTATCTGTAGCTACATAAAGGCAGCATGCAGAAACTCTGTGCCTGATAATGAGAGGCTGCTTTCTCTGCTGTAGAAGGGAACAGTGGCACTTTGACCTTTAACCTCTCTGCTCTGTGTTGTTTCCTCTTTCAGGGCAGAAAATCATCTCAGCTGAGTTTGGACAGAACGTCACTCTGACATGTCGAGCTCCAGACAACAACATCTTAGTTGTAGAGTGGAGCAGAGCTGACCTGACGCCAGAGTATGTCCTTTTGTACCGGGATGAGCAGTCTGATCCAGAGGAGCAGCATCCATCCTTTAAGAACCGGGTGGATCTGCAGGGCAGACAGATGAAGGACGGAGACGTGTCTGTGATCCTGAAGAACGTGACAATTAATGATGACGGAACATATGAGTGTTGTGTTGCCCAGAGAAACAGTGAACCTTTGAACCCCATCTGCAGCATCACCCTGAGAGTTGTTGTTCCTCCAGGTGAGTGAGCAGAGTTCAGTGTGTCTGTGATCAGAGGTGAAGCTGCTTCCTGGTTGTTGATGTTTGTTTCTAAAGATGTTGTTGATGAGACTTTGTAGAAAGCAGCTGGTCTGAGTGATGTGATCAGAGTGCAGTAGATAATGTCTGACAGCAGTTTGAAGAGGAAATGGATTCTGTTCTGTTCTTCACTCATCACCTACCTGACAGCTGACACCTCACACCTGTTTCTACCTGCAGGTCCAGGAGCAGGAACCACAGAGGGTGGAGTCAGCAGAGGACATCCTGGACTGATAGCGAGTCACTTTTTGTGCTTCTTGTTGTTGCTGTTGTCATTTTTGTGATCTATAGAAACAAAGAACAGATTGAGGGTGCAGAGCTGCAGCAGGGTGAAAGGTCTCAGGTTTACAGATGAACTGAGTCTCCTGCTGCTGCTCAGGCTCTCTGTGATGTCACTGAGGGTGCAGTCAAAGGTCAGCAGCTGCAGATATGAATCATCTAGATTTGCTTTTATTTCACATTTCTCTCAGTCATCCTCTTTTTCCTGTCTGTGACTCCATGAAGCAGCATTTCAGTGGCACTCCACACAAAACATTCAGTTTCAGGCTTTTGGAATTTCATGAAAAATGTCTCTTCCATTGAGTTCAATAGTTTATATTTGTTTCCTCTCAGTATTCCTGAGTTAATGCAGGAGACTCAGCTGTTACTCACAGCTAACATCATGATTTCATTTAGTGTCATCAGCAGGGAGCAGCAATGAAGGTCTTCATCACCATCATCTTCAGTCTTTGTGTTAATAAAGAATCCCATGTTTACCTGCTGAAGGTGTTTCTCTTCTTTCACTCTGTGTGTAAAGCTTTCATTGATGTATTTATGAATATGATTTAAAGGCTGCAGGCCTGAGTGTTACGTGCTCCTGCTCGTTTACAGCCTATGACTGAATTCTGCATGATCAGCACTGATTGGTTAATTATTCTCTGGATGACCAACATGGCTCGATTCGATTTCTGATCGATTCTCATTGGGTTACTGAATAAAATATACCACAAATGGGCTGTTTGCATTAAATCTTTAATGTAAAGTAGAGCAAAATTAAAACTGGTATAAATAAGAATTCCTCTTTCAAAATTAATACTATTAATATTGTAATAATAATTTAGGCAGAGAACAACATACAGAGACACTGGATTTATATATAATAATATATTTATATATAATATAACTTTATTTATACTCTGAGACTTAAAATCTTTTCAGAGGAACTCAGTATGACAACAGACATCAAAGACCAGCTCAGGTAAGGTTCAGCTGCACCCGATCACTGCAAAAATGAACATCAGCGCATGCTGTTTCACAACACACCACTGCAAACCAAACGGACCGCCACACTACCGGTCTCCACCGCAAAACACCACAGAGGGAGAGGGGGATCGTCCCTCACAGTTGGGGGTGGGCCTGAGAAGGTGCTGCATTTTAACCATTAGAAGCCATATGTTTCCTCTTCTTTGGATCCATTAGGCAGTAAGGAAGGAGGAGGATCAGCCTCTTTATCAGGACACCTCATCGGCAAGACTGGAGCCATGTTCTTCAAAAGAAGAGGAACAGGAAGTCCAGGATGCATGTAACCCAGAGCTGCGGGGTCTGGATGCAGTACAGCCCTCAACAAGTGGTGGTGACAGTGAGGTGCAAATGGGCCAGCCTGTGGGCCCCTGTAGAACTTCTAATGTTTCAGGTGGTCCAGGCCATCAAGGCGGCAAGCATGGACGGCCCCATCGGGAGAGGAGAGCTCCTGTTTGGACGGGAGATTATGATGTGACAATTTGACTTGAGGACGAGTCCTTTTTTTAATGGAAGGGGAGAGTGTGATGAACAGCAGGACCTTTGGTGCTGCAGAGGACTTGATGAGGAGTAACTGAACTCACCTGTGGAGGAGGAGCTAAAAGGGAACAGGTGTAGAGATGAGGGAGATGCTTCCCTGGTTCTGTGTTGTTGCTGGGCACCAGGTGGGAGGGTGTCGTTGTTGTGCCAAAAAGTGATCGTCTGCCAAAAGGTGATTTCAGTATTTGCCAAAAAACGATTCCCTGTATT
The DNA here is from genome assembly GCF_007364275.1 of Archocentrus centrarchus. NCBI lineage: Eukaryota > Metazoa > Chordata > Actinopteri > Cichliformes > Cichlidae > Archocentrus > Archocentrus centrarchus. The sequence continues at coordinate 3,566,523 of NW_022060261.1, read as the reverse complement.
TAAACAGCTGTAAATGACTTGTTGACCTATAATCAGTGAAGCATATTTCAAACATATCTCTCATGAATGATATCAGGTCATTGTGAGTCAGAAACAGCATTTCTATCACAAGGTAGAAGCTGCACTCAGTTTTTGGCAAAGTGGCTTTTATATATTTGTTTTTTATGAAAGTTAAAAACTGTCTGACATTAAAAATGTCTTTTTAAACAGAAATCTGTCTCAGAGCTGCAGAAATCACAACAAATATAACATCACAGATCTATAAAGATATTTGAAAAAGCTCTGGATTGATTATAATGTAGGTACAATAACACAGACTCCTAAAGATTGTTGAAAAACAGGTTATTTCTGCATTTTATATATAAGCCCTTCATAAATCATGCTGACTGCACTCTGTTTACCAATATAAGCAAAGACATTACACATAAAAACACACAGAAACATCAGAATCACTTTATGGCAGACGATCACTTTTTGGCTCAACACCGTTCGCAGCTGCCGGCGGTGAAGACAGTTAAGTAGGAGAGCTGCTCCTGTGAGAGGAGGAGAGCCTAGTTGCCTCTTCTAGGTAGCTAGTGATCGGAGGGAAGGAGGATGGAGGATGGAGGACCTGTAGGACTGATCGTTGGTGTGTCAGTCTTTACTCTGCTTCTTGTTGTTGTTGTTGGTTTTTTGATCTACAGGAAACATAAACAACACCTCAAATCTGTAAATGAATGACTTTAATTATTGATGTTAAAGTTCATCAGTGAACTAAAGTGTCTCAAATCTTCCAGAATAATCGAGTGCATTCAAACATTAATGTGACCTTTAGTTCAGCTGCTCTCAGGCTGTTTGTACTGATGTGTGACAGCAGGACGCTCTGACCCCTCACAGGAACTGGGTCAGAGGTCACATTTGTCCTCCATCTTGTCTGCAAGTGAAAGTGAAACTGCTGAGCTCATCCTCCATCTTGTGTCTGATTACAGAGACTGGCTTCCACCTCCATTTCTCAGGGATTAAAGAGCAGGCAGAGTTCCTGCTGACCTCTGACTTCTTTTCTTGAAGTCATTTCTAAAGTAGAGCCACTTAAACTGACTTCAAAAATAAGGAAAAAACCTCTTTTTGAATTAAAAGTTTCAGAAATGAAATGACTTTTAAAGTTAAAGTCTGAATCTTAGAGTCAGATTCTCATTAAGCAGCCTGCAGCTCACTGGGTTTAGACAGGCTTCACAGCACCTGTATGTGATAGGTTGATTTTATTATTCTATTGATTATTAATCAAAGTTCATAATTGAGGTAAATATCTCCATGGGAATTGTTAAGAATATAACCTATCATTCTTCCATCGGTGATCTACTTGTTGAGCCTTTTTGTTAATGTGTGGGATATGTGATCGTTTAGTCATACCTTGCACTGCAGGAGGGGGGCACTCCGGCCGCGGTGCTTCATTCTCAATGAAGCTGCTGAAGGAGAAGCATCGCGTTCGAGTGTATTTATTGATTTCCTTTCCCCTTCTCAGGTATGTGATGAGTGTTTGTGCTCCTAAGCTGTGGAGATATGTGCCGAGTTTTGTTTGACTCTCTGTAGACTGACTCACTACCTGTTCAAGACGTTTTGAAGTGTTATTTCTTTTGCATTTCTTGTAGCATACTGTTGGCTAGCTAGCTGAGCTAAGTGCTCTACGCTGCCGCTAGCATAGTGCACTGCGCCGCCAGAATGTGTGCATACGGTGATGGCGATGCATGTGCGTGTTAGTTCTGTTTGTACTGAACAACTATTGTAGAGAGAATAGGAATAAGGAAAAATGTCTGTTGATGTGTGTATATAAATGTTATTTTCAATACTTTGGAGTTTGATGATTTAAATTTGTGTTTAATAATTTGCTTGGGCATTTATGTCATATTTGGGTTCACCTGCAAGGGAGGACGGGGAAATTATACTGTACCTTGGTTGAAATCATTATTTACCTGTGAAGACAGATGAAGGAAGATCATTTTGTGATATTGTCCTAGAACTGACTGATGTGTACTTTTGTTATAGTGTTCCATATTAATGTTTTGTATCTATGTGTATACTTCAAAATAATTATATATTCTCAATGAAGCTGCTGAAGGAGAAGCATCGCGTTCGAGTGTATTTATTGATTTCCTTTCCCCTTCTCAGGGTGTAACATTTTGGAGGCACCGCTGGGATGAATGTGATGAGGGTCCGCTGTCCCAGATAGATGCCCTGGTCATCATTCAACCCCTTCCATCTACAAACGGGCTGAGAGATACGGTGTGGTGGTTCCGCGACCGAGCAGAGGGATCCGCATGCAATCTGAGGTCATCTACTGGTACCAGGAGAGCTACACTGTCTATTCTGCAAAGAGAAGGTCCTGCATCACACTAATACATTGCAAAAACTAGAGACTGAAATGGATTCTTCAGAGTTGGAGGACTTGAAATTAGAAGTTTTTGGTGCTTTGTACACATTGAACAAGGACACTTTGATTGAAGTTTGTGATTTTCTGTGTATTGGTGGTTCAAAACTTGAAAATGTATCAGGTAGAAGCCGCTCCTCCCTAATTTCATATGTCATAAGGCACTTAGAAAGAGAGGAGCTGGGCGAGCTTGAGGATCAAGGTATGGCTGAGTTCCTGGTTTTGAAAGATAAAATCGCTGAGTTGCAACAGGCTACTCAGAATAGTGCACTAGAACACATAACCTCAGATGCTAACCTGACAAATGAGACACAAGAGCAGGTCACCCAGCCTTCAGAAGAAGAGCGACTGAAAAGAGAGATAGAGACACTCCAGTTGGCTTTAGCATTATCACGACTGGAAAAAACAAATCCAATTAGTGGAGCCAAACAGTCTGTGAGTGGGAAGGATAACCATGCCAAACAGGTCCCCCAGCCCTGCCTATCATTACCATGGGGCCGAGAATTCAGAATAGCTGGCCAGATTGGTGAGCCAGGCCAAAAGGACAAACTTACCTTCTCCAGTCTAGCACACCAAATTGAACAAGCCATCAGCAAAGGAGTTCCTGAAATAGAAATAGTTGATGCAGTAATCAGGTCAATAGCACCAGGCTTACAATTACGCAGTTATCTGGAGGGCAGAACCAACCTTAACTTGCCTACCTTGAGGAGGATTCTGAGGTCCCACTATCAAGAAAAAGGTGCAACAGAACTGTACAAACAGCTCACATCAGAGGTCCAGAGTAGTAAGGAAACCCCACAAACCTTTTTAATTCGAGCTCTGGATTTGAGACAAAAAATCCTATTTGCTTCACAGGAAGAGGAATCTGGTTTAAGATATGATCCTGTCCTTGTGCAAAGCATGTTTCTCCACACAGTTCTGACAGGCTTGCAGAATGACAACATCAGAAGTGACCTGCAGCCATACCTCCAACAAGCAACAACTGGTGATGAGCTGCTTCTTGAGAAACTCAATGTTGCCTGTGCAAATGAAGCAGAGAGACAAAAGAAAAAGAAAACACTTTCCCAGGGGCGGCCAACCACTGTGCACTCACTCCAGTCTGACACTCCTGCAGATAAAAAAGAAAAACCCAAAATCCTGAAACCAACATCAAACCCCAGTCCGACCTGCTGAATGAACTCAAAGAAATACGTTCTGATATGGCATTGTTGAAAAACTTGGGCGCTGAAGTTGCACAAATCAGAGAGGCAATCCAACAGCCCAATTCAGCACAAACACCGTACTTTGCCTTACCCATGGTGCCAGAATGTGCTCCTCCTCCTCCTCCGCTCCAGCACTGGCCACAAAACTGGTCTCCTGCAGGGTCGGGACAAAGAGGTGATACAGCTCAGAATCAGCCGAGAGTTGCACCACAACGCCAGTATCCCACTCTAAATCGTGCACGCCTCAGAAAGTGTGTTGGCTGCCAGCAAAGTGGAACTGAATATTGCACCCACTGCTATAGCTGTGGTAGTAGCGAGCACTTCCTCGCAGGTTGCAGGGTGAGAATCCCTAGACAAGACAGGGATGGTCCTTTAAACGGAAGAGGGTTACCCCCGCGGGACAGGGAGTAACTAGTAATAGTGTAATGTCCCAACAGCTTTGCTCCCACTGTGGTGTTCATGGGAAACTCAAAAGACTCAGAAGGTGTGCAGCCTGTAAAAAAAGCATTTATTGTTCTAAGATCTGTCAAGCTGAACATTGGCCAAAACACAGAAAAAACTGTAATAAACAACCAAAACCTCAGGTAAACCAGCACATTCACCCAAAAACAAGTTCTGTACGCCCCATAAAGGTGGATAGCCAATCCCGTCTTGTTGCTCTTGTAGGGAAGCAGTGTATGGTTGAATGTTATATACAAAACTGCAGAACTCAAGCGTTATGGGATACAGGCTCCCAAGTGTGTATTGTTGATGAAAAGTGGAAACAGAGACATTTACCACATGAAAAATTAAAAGACATCTCTGAGTTACTTGATGCACCTGATGACTTGAAAATCACAGCTGCCAATGGACAGAACATGCCTTATAAGGGTTTCATTGAAGTCAATTTTAGTTTGGCTGCTGAGGGAGCCAACTCTAAAGAACTTGTTATTCCCATGTTAGTGATGAAAGGTGGAAACCTTCCACAGCCCATTATAGGCTTTAATGTCATTGAACAAATAGTGAAGACCAGTACTGTAGAGCAAATGGATACCGCAAGAACAGAGCAGCTGCATGAGTCATTGAGAGTGGCTTTCCCATGCCTTGGAGAGAAAAATGTCACTACCTTCGTTGATCTGGTGACTGCTGACCGATCACATGACTAAGTGGTGAGAACGTCAAAAGAGAAAATCCTTGTACCCAAACACACCTCTGTGCAGATTGACTGTAGGGTGCAGACCAAGCCACTGAATAAAGACACTACCCTTCTCTTTGAGCCTGACATAAATCCTCAGTGGGCTGAAGGGCTTGAGTTTTGTGAGACTTTGATAACACTCAGAAAGGGTGTTCCTCCTTACATTGCTCTCGATGTGCAAAATCCCACTGATCATGACATTGAGTTATCAGGAAAAACTGTTGTGGGCACCTTACAGCAAGTCCAAGCTGTGTATCCAGCTACAATTTTAGAGAAACCAAATCAGTGTCCCCCAGTGTTAGTCAATCACGTGGCTGCAGAGAGTGGGCGGGTTCCTGACACTCCATGGGATCCACCAATTGATCTGAGCCATCTGAGTGAACCTGAAAGAGTGGTGGTACAAGGGATGCTTCGTGATGAATGCGCTTCCTTTTCTAAATCAGATGATGACATTGGGCGTATCGAAAAGCTGAAACTGAAAATATCACTCAAGGATTTGGATCCTGTGGCACGCACTTACCTGTCAGTACCGAAGCCACTATATAAGGAGATGAAAGAATACCTGCACAACCTAATTGCACAAGGATGGGTAGAGAAGTCCAACTCATCTTATGCCTCACCAGTTGTCTGTGTGAGAAAAAAAGATGGTAGCTTACGTCTTTGTATAGACTACCGAGAACTCAACAAAAAGACTCACCCTGACAGACAGCCAATTCCTCGAGTGCAGGACATCCTCGACAGTCTTGGTGGCAACTCGTGGTTCTCCTTGTTAGACCAGGGAAAGGCCTACCATCAGGGCTTTATGGATGAAGAGAGCAGGCCTTTGACTGCATTTGTGACACCATGGGGCCTGTACGAATGGATAAGAATCCCATTCGGACTAATGAATGCACCTGCAGCTTTCCAACGCTGCATGGAAGAGTGTCTGGAAGAGGTGCGAGACAACATCTGTGTACCATACCTGGATGACACTCTAGTGTACAGTCACTCATTTGAGGATCATGTCAGTCATGTTAGGAAAGTGCTCCAACTGCTGAGGAATTATGGAGTCAAGCTAAAACCCAGTAAGTGCGAATTATTTAAACCTGAGGTTCGCTACCTGGGAAGGATTGTTTCAGCAGAAGGTAGCAAAATCGACCCAAGTGACACCATAGTAGTAAGAGCTTTGAAAGACAAGGCGCCAAGCAATGTGGGAGAGCTGCGGACTGTCATGGGTTTGTTAAGCTACTATAGACAGTATATACAGGACTTCTCCCGTATTGCAGGGCCCCTTTATGACTTACTGAAAGGCACAGCAGAAGACAATAATGTGCCGCAAAACAGGACAAACACAAGACAGTCTACAAGAAGGAGCAAAGCTGTGCCATCCCATAAGCCAATTGTGTGGACTGAAAAACACCAGTGCATATTGGAACGTCTAATAGATTGTTTGGTTGAACCACCAATCCTCGGGTTCCCAGACTTCTCTAAACCATTCATCCTCCACACCGATGCCTCAAACCAGGGCCTCGGGGCAGTTCTTTATCAGCAACAGGATGATAAGCTCCGTGTAATAGCTTATGGTTCCCGAACATTGACTGCAGCTGAACGGAATTATCACCTACATTCAGGAAAATTGGAATTCCTTGCACTAAAGTGGGCAGTCACAGAGAAATTCAGAGACTATCTCTATTATGCGCCTACGTTCACAGTGTTCACTGACAACAATCCTCTCACCTACATTCTGTCAAGTGCCAAGCTCAATGCAACAGGATGTAGATGGGTGGCAGAGCTCGCAGACTTCCATTTCACCATCCGATATCGTCCAGGGAGAGAGAATGTGGATGCTGATAGCCTGTCAAGAATAAATGTTAAAATAGAGGAAATGATCAAACACTGCACAGAGGAAGTGGGATCAGATTGTGTGGCAACAATAACCCAAGCTGTTGAGACACAAGAATCTAACTTAGCAAATGTCTGTGCAATGCTTTCCCCTCTCCAGTGTACAGCAGTCAGTGAAGAGACACACAAACCATTCCCAGTGGCAGAGATTAGGCAAGCACAGCAGGATGATGAAAACATTAGCCCAATAATGCAGTGCAAAATAAGGAATGAAAGGCCATCAAGACAACAATTCAATGCATTAAGCACCCACAGTAAGTGCCTACTGCGTGAATGGGAAAAACTTCATATTGATAACAATGGCATTCTTTGCAGGAAGACAACAAAAAGACACAGCTTGTACTACCTGAGAAGTATAAAACCACTGTACTGAGAGAATTGCATGATGAAATGGGTCATCAAGGCACTGATCGAACAACATCGTTGGTCAGGGATAGATTCTTTTGGCCTTACATGCAAAAAGACATTGAACATTATGTGACAAAGACCTGTACTTGCCTGAAACAAAAACCACCATGTAGAGAAACGAGGGCCCCTCTCACAAGTATTGTTACCACACAGCCATTTGAACTGGTGTCAATAGATTTTCTTCACTTGGACAAATGTAAAGGTGGATACGAGTATATCTTGGTAATCGTTGATCACTTTACTCGTTTTGCACAGGCTTATGCCACCACCTCTAAGTCTGCCAAAACAGTGGCTGATCGTATATTTAACGATTATGCCTTGAAGTTTGGACTGCCAGCACGGATACACCATGATCAGCGTGGCGAATTTGAGAACCAACTCTTTTCCCAGTTGAAAAAGAACTGTGGCATAGTAGGATCCCGAACGACACCTTATCACCCACAAGGAAATGGGCAGGTTGAACGCTTCAACCGAACACTATTACAAATGTTAAAGACACTTACTGATCAGCAGAAAACAAGCTGGAAAGAATCCCTGAACAAGTTGATCTATGCATATAACTGCACGCGATGTGAGGTAACTGGTTTTTCCCCTTTCTACCTTCTGTTCGGAAGGTCCCCAAGGTTACCTATTGATCTCCTGTTCGGTCTCACCACTGGGACAGGGAAAACAGACCACCAAGCATACATGGAGAAATGGAAACAAGAAATGCAGGAGGCACATGAAATAGTACGAGAGAACGCAAAGAAGGCAGCAGAGAGAAGTAAAAAACATTATGATGGGAAAGTAAGAAGCTCTGTGCTATGTCCTGGCGATCGAGTCCTTGTTCGAAACCTGACACCTAGGGGAGGAACTGGAAAGCTTCGTAATCACTGGGAACAGGATATTCATGTTGTGATCCGTCAGGTTGCAGAAGGCCTCCCGGTGTATGAAGTCAAGCCTGAGCAAGGAAGAGGAAGGTCAAGAACCATGCATCGCAACTTGTTGCTGCCGTGTGATTACTTACCTCTGGAAACTGAGCCAAAAGCACCACCAAAGCAAGAGAAAAGAAGGGTGAAGGAGACAGAGACAGAAAATGCAGATCAGAAAGAGGAAGATGAAGAAGAGGAATGGGTGTACTGTTACAAACCAGTAATACACTCTCAAATGCCCCATGCAGACGGAGTGATTGAGCGTGCAGACACACAACAGGACAGTGGTCAGGAGAAACAAAATTTGAGTGATGATGAATTGATTGAAGGAAGGCTCATAGCAAACACAGATGAGCCTGAAACACAGCAGGAAAATGTGCCACAGGAAGAGAACTATCAGGACAGGGATGAGAGCTTAGTTGAAAAAGCAGTGGATGAAATTCCAGCATTCCAACATCCAGAGCCACCTGGAGGAGAAAAAGAACAGACAGATGGTGCACCAAGGAGGGAAAGACGAGCCCCTAAAGTCTTCACCTATGATCAACTTGGGACTCCAACATGCTATAGTACAGCATATGGAAATGAAAGGCTCTACCAACATCAGCCCATCCAATATCAACACATTCGACCAGTGACACTGTGGACCAATCCATTCCAGACCTACCAACCTATAATTATGCAAGGATACTAGACACAGATTCAGTGCCGAAAATGATGAATGAAGAGAACAGATCACTAAATTTGGGTGATTAATTGGCGGTACCCTCCCACCGATCACGTGGTTGAGCCAACTAGGATATAATGACTTAAGAACCCTTGGGTCATGAGTGCTGTGATGTCGGGACGACATCTAACTTTGTAGGGGAGAGTGTGATAGGTTGATTTTATTATTCTATTGATTATTAATCAAAGTTCATAATTGAGGTAAATATCTCCATGGGAATTGTTAAGAATATAACCTATCATTCTTCCATCGGTGATCTACTTGTTGAGCCTTTTTGTTAATGTGTGGGATATGTGATCGTTTAGTCATACCTTGCACTGCAGGAGGGGGGCACTCCGGCCGCGGTGCTTCATTCTCAATGAAGCTGCTGAAGGAGAAGCATCGCGTTCGAGTGTATTTATTGATTTCCTTTCCCCTTCTCAGGTATGTGATGAGTGTTTGTGCTCCTAAGCTGTGGAGATATGTGCCGAGTTTTGTTTGACTCTCTGTAGACTGACTCACTACCTGTTCAAGACGTTTTGAAGTGTTATTTCTTTTGCATTTCTTGTAGCATACTGTTGGCTAGCTAGCTGAGCTAAGTGCTCTACGCTGCCGCTAGCATAGTGCACTGCGCCGCCAGAATGTGTGCATACGGTGATGGCGATGCATGTGCGTGTTAGTTCTGTTTGTACTGAACAACTATTGTAGAGAGAATAGGAATAAGGAAAAATGTCTGTTGATGTGTGTATATAAATGTTATTTTCAATACTTTGGAGTTTGATGATTTAAATTTGTGTTTAATAATTTGCTTGGGCATTTATGTCATATTTGGGTTCACCTGCAAGGGAGGACGGGGAAATTATACTGTACCTTGGTTGAAATCATTATTTACCTGTGAAGACAGATGAAGGAAGATCATTTTGTGATATTGTCCTAGAACTGACTGATGTGTACTTTTGTTATAGTGTTCCATATTAATGTTTTGTATCTATGTGTATACTTCAAAATAATTATATATTCTCAATGAAGCTGCTGAAGGAGAAGCATCGCGTTCGAGTGTATTTATTGATTTCCTTTCCCCTTCTCAGGGTGTAACATGTACAGGTCTGCACCCTGTTACTATCTAACCTGAGACCTGCGGTCCTCTTGCTTTTGGTGTTAGCGGTCCGCATTAAGGCCCCGGCCAACAGTAACTCATTCACTGGAGGAGGGGCAGCAGCAGATGTGTGCAGACAGACACACTTTAGGAGAGTCCCGCCTCTAAACCAGTGACCTCCATCCTTTGCTTCATTCCAGGCTGACAGCAGTGAGGCTGAACACCAAACACACTGAAAATGATGAAAGAACAGGATCAAATAGAAAGTCTCCATTTCTGGGAACTACGGGGCGGATCACTGCATCCATATCCATGTGCTGGATGTTCAGTCCTGAGATCATTCTCCTCAGTCTGTCCTCTGCTCTGCCTGAATGAAGGCCAGAGGCCCAAATATAAGACCATGATGAAGACTTATAAACAGATTCACACAGAACAACCACACTGGCACAAAACGGCAGCACATGGATGCTAACAATAACTTTATGCATATACCTATTCCAATAAACAACGGCACAGGGCTGAGAGACTATTTGCTGTTGAAAAAGAGAGAGCGGATATGTTTTTGGAAGTTGACAGGAGACAAATCCCAGCAACAGAAGTGTCCATTAAACTGTGTGAGATAGGATCAGGTTTCTGACTAGTGATGCCTTTCATGATCATAATGAGGCCTCAGGGAACGGCATCAAAAACAATCGCAAATTCCTCAGCAGTCACTGGAAATGTAAAATGGGACAGAAATTCAGTGTAACTGAACAATGACCCCTGATTATTAAATAGCTGTTTCACATACATTATAATTTTTTTCCAGCTGTCAAAGTAGAGAGACTTGTTCTTATACAATATATCTCTATTATGCCAAATTATATATCTCCACATATATATATGAGGAGAGTAATTGTGCTTATAGGTCAAAAGCCAGTGCAAATATTTTATAGTCGTTATTTAGTAGACAAATGGGGCGCCAGGTATCTAAAAGAAGAACATCCTTTTTTGGCTTAGGAATTAGAGTGGTAAGGCCTTGAGTAAGAGTAGCAGGGAGCGTTCCTTTGTTAAAGCTTTCCAAATACACTTGTAGAAGGAAAGGAGCCAGCTGTTTGGAAAATAATTAGTAAAACTCTGAGCTTAAGTCATCAACCCATGGAGATTTGTTACGCTTGAGCTGTTTAATAGCATCTAAAATGACCAACGAGGAGATCGCTTGGTCACAGTAAAGTCTGTCACTTTCATCAACTTTTTTAAGGTTTGGAAGAGCATCAAAAAATTGTGCAGCATAATCACTATTATATGAGGAGCTGTATAATAATCTATAGAAATTAGCACAGAAGGAGGCAATTTCACGAGGGTCGTTGCTAACATTTTCCATTAATTTTTTGGGTATGGTATTAGAGTTAGAGCGACTCTTCTCTAATCTGAAGAAGTAGGCAGAATTTTGTTCACCTTCCTCCAACCATCTTTTTCTAGATCTAATGAAAACCCCTTCTGCTCTAACTTTATACATTTCATCCAAACTGTTCTGTAACGCTGACAAATAATGTTTCTCCTGATCAGACATTTGATCCACAGATTTCAGGGAAAGGGTAGTTAAGTTGGAGATTATGGTATCTTCTGTCACTCTTTTTTTCTTTGATATGTCTTTACTACATTTTGTTAAGAATTTTCCAGTTTCAAACTTCAGACGTTCCCAAAGCCAAAGACATTCTCAGTATTAGCTTTGACCAGTATCTATCTATCAAAGGATTGAGGGAGTGAATAATATAATCATATTTTAAAACTGAGTTAAGTTTCCAAAAGGAAAATCTCTTTGTTCTGTTTGATTGGAAGTTTAGCATGAGGTGTATGGCACAATGATCTGAAAGGGGGTAGGCAACATACTACTATTAGATATTTCTGATAGATGGTCAGACACCAGCCAATAATCAGTGCGAGACTGGTATGATCTCTGCTTAGTATGCCATATGTATATTCTTTGAGCAGTCAATTATAATAATGAAGTAATGGCCATCAGGATCTGATTCAGATTTTAAAATGGAAAAATTTAAGTTATTTTGAAGACTACAAACACCACCTGCACGTGCTGAGCCATGAGACATCCAAATATTGTTACCCCATTGAGACTTCCAGAAATTATTATCAACAGAAGTAGAGTGGCTTTCTTGGAAAAAGACAAAGTCGGTATTCATCTTTTTATAAAATAAAAATAAGGCTTTGCGGTTAATAATGTAACCCCCTGGCATTAAGGGAAACAAAAGATAAAGACATGAGTACACTAACAAGATTATGGAAAACTCAACACTACTCAAAGTTCACTAACGGATTGTGAAGTAATTAGTGCTGACAGACCAATAAGGGGTCAAAATACTTTTTAGCTTAACAGCAGAGCACAGTCAAAGTGCTTTAAAGATCTGGATAAACCAAGAGCATGTGCCCTAGTAAGGACTGCAAACTATGACAAATAAACAGAAGTCTTACATGCTGAGGACATTATTGAACAGTTAGTTAATTTTACTGCAGAACTACTCGTCCATTAACATCAAATAACTAAGGCAGGCTTGAACGTGTGCTTCCAGTCAGACAAGAGTTATGGGCCAGCCATCGTCTCATGGTTGGAGAGGAAGGAGGAGTATTTCTATTTCTATCAGCAGCAAACCTGATTAAAATTTTTGAATGAAGTATCCGTCTTTCATGTGTTTACTACCACATTTTGAATAACCTTATGCTAATGTGCTTGAACACATGTGCCCAGGTGTGAAGGGGGCGTGGGTCATATTTAATCAGTGGTTTCAGTTGAAACCAATTTAGGACTCCGCTCCATTGTTTCCTGTGGCCTATTGAGGTCACTGGAACAAAGGTGTGAATGGGGGTTGAGACGTCTGGGAAGGGAGCTCAGGACAGCGTGATGTGTTCACGCACATGATCAATAGAGGGTCATAACCACCTCCAGGGGACTACGCCCACAGGGGTTTAAATACCTGGGTCTCTCCACCATTTGGTTGAGAACTGAAGAAGCCTTTCGGATGAGAGGTGAAACGTCTTCAAGAAACAAAAAGAAGTCCAGTCGCCTTTTTCAAGCTCCAGAGACTACTATGACCTGGATGACTGAGAATCTACACAGACATACTGTGCTGTTATTGTCCTCATGATGAAAACTGGACTTAACTGTCACATCTGTCAGACGTCACTCCCCGAGACGCAAGAAGAAAGCAACAATATATCTTTGTACTGAGGAACATGACAACAATAGTAACGTGTTAGATTACTGGTTACTGAGAAAAAGTAGTCAGATTACAGTAACGTGTTACTGACATCACTGTTCATAGGTCAACTAGGTTATCTAACTGAACAGCGTTCCTCTGAAAATGTCCAGGTCCAGGAGAATGAGTGAAAGCAGCTGATGCTTAGAGGAAACCTGCAAAGAGCTTCAGAGAGCTTCAGAGAGCTCCTGATCAAGAGCACTTTCAGAGTTACAGCACAGTCTTGGAGGGTGAGCAGAGACTTTTGCACAGTACTGCACAGGTTGCTGCAGCAGATTGATCAGAAACAGTGAAATCATCCTCTTAGTTCTTCTTTCCCATCAGTGATGCTGCAGAAGCTCTGAGTGGTAACCAGCAGCAGAAACACTGGAGGAAGACAGACTCAGGCTGCTTTATTAGTCAATATTGTTGGAGCAGTGAAGGAGCCGGATGGAAGCAGCAGGTGTGACTCACCTGTGAAGAACAGCACACTCATGTTGATGCTGTCTCAGGTGGATCTTTGCTCATGAACACCAATAAATCCTGAGTTTATTCCCTGAAGAAGCTTCAGTGCTTCTTCCACGTCCTCATATTCAGATGCTCTGATGCTCTGTAGTGATGGAGGTCTTTACTGAAGCCCAAAGGGGGCGTGTCGAGGCCCGTATCATTTTTGTGACATCACAGGAGGTATAAGGTACCACCTTCTGTCAAATGCATGTCAAGATCTTATCAGTAATAGATAAAGATCTATAGCATAGATAAGATAAGCAATTTTCATATAGATGATGTCATATTTTTAATTGAATGTAGATTATAAAAATAGATAATATTGTATAAGGGGTATATGGAAATGAATGTCAGGGCTGGTGCTTATGTGTCACTATAGGGGAGGTGGGTGAAAGTACATATATATATATATATATATATATATATATTAGGGGTGGGACTCGATTAAAAAAATTAATCGAATAAATTACAAGCTTTGTAATTAATTAATCGAAATTAATCGCATTTTAATCGCATTTCAATATTTAACATGATAAATATTAATTTAAGTTTGGTTGATGAATAAATCAATATACATAAGCTTAAACTTCAAAATCTGGTCATACAAAAGCACATGCATGAGATATGTGAGGGATGCAAGGTGTTTCACCCTTCTCAGAGGAGACACTCCTGTCTTTATCCTCCTGAACGACATTATTTTTTCAGGTATTTTGAGGACTTAACAAAAAGATTCTGGAACGGTCATTTCATCGACACTCTATTGAAAATCCTCCGTTTGGAAGGGTTTACACCTGACCGTGTTCGCCTCATGGGGGCTGCCGAAGCATATTTGTATGAGCTTCGAGAAGCCAAAGACATTTTCCAGGCTCTTTCAGAATTTGAAGATACCATTGTTGATGTGAAACGAACATTTGTAGATCGAATCTTAAATGAAAATTATCTTTTGTGGGTTGAATCTGACTTATCACTCATGCCGTCTACTTAAAAATAATAAATGTTTTGACTTTACTTGAATAATGTTTTATGGTTTGAAGTTTTAGAAAAATGTTTCATTTTTGTTTGGAAAAAAAATGTTTTATTGTATGAAGTTTAGAAAAATGTTTTATTGTGTGAAGTTTAGAAAAATGTTTTATGGTTTGAATAAGGTTTTATTTTTGTTTGAAAAAAAAAAATGTTTTATGGTTTGAAGTTTGCTTGAAAATAAAAGTTATGGAATCTTTTAACTATTTTGTGTCTCTGGAGCTTGAAAAAGGTGACTGGACTTCTTTTTGTTTCTTGAAGACGTTTCACCTCTCATCCGAAAGGCTTCTTCAGTTCTCAACCAAATGGTGGAGAGACCCAGGTATTTAAACCCCTGTGGGCGTAGTCCCCTGGAGGTGGTTATGACCCTCTATTGATCATGTGCGTGAACACATGTGCCCAGGTGTGAAGGGGGCGTGGGTCATATTTAATCAGTGGTTTCAGTTGAAACCAACTTAGGACTCCGCTCCATTGTTTCCTGTGGCCTATTGAGGTCACTGGAACAAAGGTGTGAATGGGGGTTGAGACGTCTGGGAAGGGAGCTCAGGACAGCACTGTAAGTGGGGGAAAGTTGGTGACGTAATCCACCTCCTCTGTTCAATGATGGTTGTTCACAGTGGACATAGATGCTTCTTTCACTCCTCTTTCAAACCATCTGTTTTCCCTGTCCAAAATGTGAACATTGGCATCCTCAAAAGAGTGCCCTTTTTCCTTCAGATGCAGATGTACTGCTGAATCTTGTCCTGTCGAGGTGGCTCTTCTATGTTGTGCCATTCGTTTGTGAAGAGGCTGTTTGTTTTCACCAATGTAGAGGTCCGAGCACTTCGACCCATTATCAGCAGTATAAACTCGGTCACCTACAACATTTCCAAACACCTCGCCACCATCTTATTCTAGTATGAATGTTTTCAAAAATAACACCAGTTCAAGTTTCAAAGTCGAATTAGCCAAACATCTTGACCTACAAGAAGACTGGCAGGTTGCTTTAACGGAAATATCTTATCCGAGAACATGGCACAATCTTCCTACGGAGTTGGCTTATTTTGAATGGAGAAAAAAATCAACACCAGCTCAAAAACTACCTCCAGTCCAAAAAATACATTTAAGAGGAGGGTTCTACTCAGACCTCACTCAACTCTGTGCTGAATTGGATTTTACTCTACGTAAAATTGATCCTCTGGTACAGATAAGGTTTAATCCAATAGAAAAAAAAATTGAATTAGCTGGCAATAGTCTGTTTCAAATCCGAACCTTTGCACCTCTGGCTTATATGCTAGGCCTGCCCTCTGGGAATTGGTTTAAGTGTGACAGCATAGTTCCTTATCCCCCAGATTTAAATGCTGGTAATTATCATCTATACTGTTATTCCGACGTTGTCAGTCTTCAGCTGGTCGGTGATTCCTATGCGCCCTTATGAGAACCGTTAAAATACAAGGAGAATACGGTGAAATTGTTACTCAGGTTTTTAACAAACCAGATTACCTACCTCTGGCTAAAAAACATTTGGAAAATATCCAAATTGAAATTAAAACGGATCAGAACGAGCCTTTGCAGGTCTGAAATGGAGTTTTACAATTGTTTTTCCGTATATATATATATATATATAAATATATATATATTAGGGGTGGGACTCGATTAAAAAAATTAATCGAATTAATTACAAGCTTTGTAATTAATTAATCGAAATTAATCGCATTTTAATCGCATTTCAATATTTGACATGATAAATATTAATTTAAGTTTAGTTGATGAACGAATCAATATACATAAGCTTAAACTTCAAAATTTTGTTTATTTTCCCACCAGTCTACTACACAGACCAATGAAGGGTGGAAGTGCTCCTGTGATAAGCAAACTCCTGAAACTAAAGTTAAGCATCATAACTGGATAGTTTTATTTAACATTAATGTCTCACTTGTTATAGTTGGAAATTAATCATTCTCTCAGCTGTATTCCTTGATGTTGAAATGTGTTATGCTTGTTTTAACAGCTTATTTTGAATTAAAGACTTAAACTTAAACCACAAAAAGGAGAAAAAGTTCGTTCTCCGTTTAATCAGCTGCTTTTACACAGCTGTGCTTCGCACTCACGGTTGCTAGGCGCCATGACCTATGCAGAGGTGACGGCAGCTGATATGAAGGCTAGCCGCTCACTTCCGGCCTTTGTGGTGTTCGTGGGCTGCGAAAGACGTGGGCCGGGTCCTTCGCAGGATGCGGCCCCTAATTTGGACATTGTGCGTCGATATAATCTGTATGCCGGGAACTCGTGCACTGAGAAACGTTCCACGGTGCAAAGTGCGATTAAAATGCGTTAAAATTTTTAACGCGTTAATTTCCCCGTAATTAATTAATCGAAATTAACGCGTTAAAGTCCCACCCCTAATATATATATATATATATATATATATATATATATATATATATATATATATATGTACTTTCACCCACCTCCCCTATAGTGACACATAAGCACCAGCCCTGACATTCATTTCCATATACCCCTTATACAATATTATCTATTTTTATAATCTACATTCAATTAAAAATATGACATCATCTATATGAAAATTGCTTATCTTATCTATGCTATAGATCTTTATCTATTACTGATAAGATCTTGACATGCATTTGACAGAAGGTGGTACCTTATACCTCCTCATCACGTGACTGCCCGATGATGTGATTGGAGCTGCTGACAGAGACGTGGGAACAGAGGAAGTGTTGTGGGTGGTCTGAGTGTGAGCCACTGTTACAGCAGCAGAATCAGAAGCACCTGGATCCTCACCTGTCCTCATTAGAGCTTCAGTTTCAGCTGCTTCAGTCCTCTCTGACTGTCTTTATAAGGCTGTGGACGTTACAGCAAACAGAAGGAACCGCCTGACCCCCGACACTCTCACTTTATGTTATTCAGGAAGATAAATTAGTAAAGCACCCCCACCCAAGCACTTCCTGTACCTGTTTATCCACAGACACACCGCACTGTCTCTATGCAATACTTTATTAATATACCACTGAGATATAAGAGAGAAAACTTTAATGATCCCATGATGGGAAATTTGAATATTACAGCAGCTCAGAGAAGGAGGAGGAAACTAAATCAAATAGAAAACACTATATACATCAAATATATATCAATATACATACACACACATATACATCAGAACACTATATACATTTGTAGCTGTTAAAGTACACAGCATAGTAAACCAGTGGTTCTCCAACACACCTGAATCAAATGTCTGAATGACCTCCTCAGTATGCAGTCAAGTTCTCCAGAGTCCTGCTAATGACGTCTGTATTTGACTCAGCTGTGTTGGCTCAGGGACACATCTAAAATCTGCAGGACACCGGGCCACGAGGCCTGGATTTGAGAATCACTGCACTAAACAAACCTGAATATACAAACTACTTCCATAGAGTAGTTACATTAATCCAATGTATACACCTACATACCTGTGGATTTGTGCAGCATCCAGCCACCACAGATGTTTGCCAGTCTTGGATATACATTCACAAGCAAATCTGAAATCTTAACAGACAAAAGTGAGGTTAAAAGCTTTAGTGGAATGACATATTTATGAACTGCTGTCTATGTCGTCATGCATACATTAACTAAATCGTGCATGAAGATAAAATTTAAGATGGACGTTTTTCACTTTAGACATGACTTGACACAAGGCAGTACATGAAGTGTAGCATACCTCTGAATGTGTCATTTTTTCAGATATGGTTAGAGAACGTTTTCCAAGGCCAGCAAGCATGAGTGGCAGTTCCTCCTCTCCTTTTGGTGTTTTTTCATATTGTTTTTCAAGAAGAAAGAAATTCACCAAGAAACTCTTCCCAAATTCATTTGTCCTATATGGGGCAAAGCGTCTTTTTCCTCTTGCCTCTTTTTTTTAATAATCCTGGAAAAGACCTAAAAAGATGGCATAGCCTATAATTGTTATCTTTTATATTCCATCAGCAAAAAAAAACCTAACTCAGAAGACATCTACATTCTCAAAGATGATGTTTTCTAAAATTTGTTTTACACAATATTTTACATGGTGATGGTCTGAAGCTCCAGAAAATATTCTAAGAGCAATGATCTGTGTATCCTCCTGAGCCATTTCTTGTTTCACTGAGGGTCCAGGGCCACTGAGTTGAGCTCTTTGTTGCAGTGCCTGCTGAGGCCTCACTGACTGCACTGCCTGACCAACAGCAGCTTCTCCTGTGTTGCCCTGTCTGACTGGCCTGACATTCGGTGGTACGCTGTTACTTAACATCAAAACAAGGTTTTGTGCTGTGTTTATGACCTCTCTTAATTGGACCTGAGTGTGAAAAAAGACAATATTGAATAGCAAAGGCCACAGACATGGTTATTATTCACTATTTTATAGAGTGCCTAACTTCTTCTGAAAGTCCAAGCTTGGGGTCATCTATGCCTAACAGCAACCAAGTCTGGTACAGCAGACAGCACTTCAACACCTCAAGCAAATGGGTGCATACAAATATTAATGATTACTCGGTAAACAACGTGTAGTACTCCATCAATTCCACGTAATATAACGTTGGGCTGGGCAGAGATTCAAAATACTTTTTTTTTTTTGCAAAACGTTGCATTTTTAGCAACTTAGCCAATCATTAATTTGCAAGATAAAACGATTACACAGCTCTGTTGAATGTTGTCAGTCGCTGCATTATCGCGTCTGTTATTTATGTAAACAGAGGTATAACACACCGTTGCTATTTGTTTTGCAAACACTACAACTTTTAGGTATTGGAGAGTCATTTATTAAGGTCATTAAAATGTTTTATAATGACATAAACAGCTCGATTATTTTATATCCACGGATGTCTGGAAGGTTTCCGATACTAAGGGGTGTACGACAGGGCTGCTTCATGCTTTTTGTTTTTGATCATTGCTGAACTCTTACTCTTGAATATTTCCCACAACCCGTATATACATGGCTTAACAATTTTTAATAAAGAAGTTAAAATGGTTCAACTAGCGGATGACACAGTCTTATTTCTTAAAGATAAATCACAGATACCAGGTGCTCTAGATGCAATTCAGAAATTTTCAGAGGCCTCAGGGCTCAAACTAAATGTTGACAAAAGTGAAATTTTATGTTTATATGATACTGACAACCCTGCCAGCACTCCTAGGTGGCCCCATATGGGATAAGCAAGGGCAAACATTATGGGCCCCATAAGGTTTTGTCCGCGGTTTCCATGGTGGCCCTACAGGGGTTTGCCCAGATAGATTTTAACCGCCCCTGAATATGTGTTCATTCAGACCCAGACGGTTGACTTACAAACCCCTGTAGGGCCACCATGGAAACCGCGGACAAAACCTTATGGGGCCCATAATGTTTGCCCTTGCTTATCCCATATGGGGCCCACCTAGGAGTGCTGGCAGGGAAATGCCATATGTTTAATATTCCGGTCAAACAAAGTGTTAAATTTTTAGGAATTCATATAACAAAAGATACAACTCTTAGACAACAATTGAATCTACAATCAAAGATTAAAGAAAAACAATCAATCCTTAATATGTGGCTGCAAAGGGACATTTCTATTTTTGGAAGGGTGTTATTATCAAAAGCTGAAGGTGTATCGAGGTTCGTCTATCCTGCCCTTTCCCTTTACATTAATGACGGTCAATGCAAAGAAATTAACCGTTTATTTGTGAACTTCGTTTGGAAGAATAAATATCATCATTTAAAAACGAATATACTTTGTATGGAAAAAGCAAAGGGTGGGTTAGAACTTTTAAATTTCTTCCACCTAAACAACACCTTCAAAGTCAAATGGATTAAAAAATGTTTCGAGTTACCAGAATCTTTATGGAAGTTTATGCCACACAATATATTTAAAATGGTAGGTGGTTTAAGATTTTTGCTAAGTTGCAACTTTATTGTTTCTAAGTTACCAGTAAAACTTTCAAAGTTTTACCAACAAGCTTTACTTTCATGGAAATTGTGTCATATACACAATTTTTCCCCACACAAAGAAATATTGTGGAATAATGGCAATATCACTACCAGCAACAAAAGCTTATATAAAAAGAGTTGGATTGATAGAGGCATTATCTTTGTTGCAGAATTACTTGATGATAATGGTAACTTTTATAGCTATGACAATTTTCTGAAAACTAAGTGTTTTCCAGTGAAATATAAAGAGTTTGCCACAGTAGTGAAAGCCATTCCTTCAGGAATAGTAGAGTTAATGAAAGCACATATTGCATATCAAAGGTTGAGTCTGCAGTTACCTCTTCTAAAAGTTGGGGGAATTGATTTAAGGGACAAGAAATGCTCAAATCAGCATATAAGGAAGGTTTTTCTGTCATTTGTGTTCCATCTCCTAACAGACATACTGCAGAGGTCCCCTAAATGTGCTGGGAAAAAAGTGCTTAAAAAGTGCTTGAATTTGATCCTGGAAAAGGTGTACAATACCGGGGTGGACTGGATTTCCCAGAAGGTATCAAAGGCCTCAGAACAGATAAAGATCACAGCATCAAACTGGGTCAGATTCAGATCACCTCATCATAGTTTATTTCATATCAATATTATCTGTATTTAGGGTTCTTGTAAGCAAATTTATTTATATAGTGCTTTACAAGAACAAAGTTCACAAAGTGCTTTACAATACAGAATAAAATTTCAAATTTAAAATGCTATAAATAGAGAAAATTGAATATAAGCTATCCTGCACATGTGGGTCTTCAGTTTCTTTTTAAAGGTATCAACAGCATCCACAGATCATGCGTATGTATTTCTTACTCATCACTGTCATCACTTAATTGCCTGAATGTCGGATGACTGAACTCTAATTCCAAAATATAATGGAATCATTTAGTGCTTTCGTCTCATTATCTTCTGTTTAGATTTAGGGTCTGTGTCACCAGGCAGAGGTTTTTGCACTGGTAGTGACTGTGACCTCATTTTACCATTTAACGGTCAAATGTTTCTCCCCTACAGATGAGAGCAAAGGTGAGCACTGTTGAACCGAGGTCTATAAGTGATGTCATTGCTGAGGTTTGCTGAAGGTTCTTATTGAAAATGGACACAAAAAGCCCAAGTGTGGACAAAGCTCCTTCTTCAGAGCTGCTGTTAACAGTTATCAATAGCAGGAATCTCAGTCTAACAATAACATTAAGTGTCAAGAAACACAACTTGAAAATTCACAAGGTCCAAAAAGCAGAAAAATATTCATATTTAATTATCTAAATACATAAAAATAATGGTTAAACATTGAACAAATCAATTCTCTTTTTTCATTAGATGCCAAATTCATCAGTGATGTTCATATCATTTAAACAGCACACTGGGAGCTCAGACTATAGTCTCAGCTACACAGCAGTCTGAAAGGCTGATGAAAGAACTGTTACTGTAAACTTTGGCACCACCTCGCATCGGCCCTGAGTCCATATGATGGGAAAGCACCTCAGGTCATGTGACCTGCAAGAAGCTGCAGCAAGTATGTGCATGAGTGTTTCTACTTGCCTTTTAACAGGCTGAGCAGCAGGGGCAGTACTGTAGCCCATCTGTGGGCTCAGTGCTGCTGCAGACCAGAAAGAAGAGGCATCTCAATCAGCCCAACAGCCCACAAGAGAGTAACAAGGATGAGGTACAGCAGGTGCGTATCTGTGTGGGTGGAATCCACTCCTTGGAGCCACCTATGGAGGCACGGTCACTGAGCCTAAACACACCCACACACACACACGAGGTCAGAGAGTTTTGTAAACCCGAAATCTTCCTCTGTCGCCGTGTTTTGTATACATACAGCCTTCGTACTGCATCCGTTCGTAGGATTTGGCATCGCCCGGATGTACAGGAGTACACACAGGAGGAAGCACTTTCCAGTGAAGTAGACTTCACCAGACTGGCTTTGTAAAGAATCAGTCAGCCTTTTGCTGTTTTTGCTCTGTATCTTTTCTATTTACATTTTAATAGCACAGCTGTGAGTCTTTTTATAGAGGAAGAAAGCATTAATTAATTTGTGGAGCATTATTTAAATATGCCAATGGTTTATTTTTGAGTAATTTATCATGTATATCTACAGCTGAATGTTAATAAAAATGTTTGTGTGACATTTGGCACATGTAGCTTTGACTCTCAAGTGCCTTTTTGTTTATACCTTTTGGGGAGAATACATATCGTATATTGCCATTCAGATAAATAATATTGAGATATTGCTTTTGCTCCATATCGCCTAGCCCTAACTCAAACTGATACTTTTGCTGCAATATTGTTACAAACACACCAAAAACAATACCGTGTTCCCCCTCCAGGGGGCGAAGTAACAACAGTGAAAGAGCTCCTAAAATTGCAGTGAGGTAAAATGAACCTCAGTGATGTCTTTGGACTGCTGGACTACTTCAGTGAGGAGACGACCTCTGGCGCTGATGGAGACTGAACACACATACAGATGTAAGGATCAAACAACCTGAAACAATAATGCAAGTTTTATTTACAAGTCTGCATTATATAAAGCATACAGGATATAAGGACTAACAATTCCCACATGACATCCAGGGAATATATAGATTCTGATTAGGAATTTCACTGATTTCTGAAGTGTTCCATGTTGATCAACAGTTTCCATGTGAGACTACCTCATGTTTTCTTCAAAAGTGGGAATGCTGTTGCACAGGAAAGTCATGAGATAGGCTACAGTCTCACACTGCTGCTTGAACAAGAGGAACAGAAACATTTCAACTTAGTAGGTAAAAACTGATCAAACCAAAGTGACTGTTGATATTTCCCTGTGGAAAATCAATCAAACACAAAGAAGGCAAAGGATGAGAAAATGATTCAGTGACTCTGGAGATATCACAGATGTCCTCTGGGGGTCAGTCTTGTCTTTGACTCTACGTAGCGCGAGGCAGTCCCAAGATACGCATCACAGCGGAAGAACAAATAGTTCCCAAATCAGGTACTGCTTAGAGGAGGTCCTTTTGGTTGTGCAGGAGGTCAGAGGTCACTCAGTACAGCCAGAAGGAGAAGAGTCAGGACCACATGAGGTCAGAGGTTGGTCAGCACAGCCAGAAGAAGAATCTGCAGAAAATCAATATATATATATATATATATATATATATATATATATATATATATATATATATATATATATATATATATATGGAACCTACAGAGAGTAAGGCAAGTCCTGAAGAGTCAGTTGAATGGGAAGAACAAGATCTGGGGTATCAACACCTATGCCCTGCCAGTGGTCAGATACCCTGCTGGGATAATAAGCTGGCCAAAGGAGGAGATAGAAGCCACTGATGTTAAGACAAGAAAGCTCCTTACCATGCATGGAGGGTTTCACCCCAAATCCAGCACCCTGAGACTGTACGCTAAGCAGAAGGAAGGCCGAGGACTAGTGAGTCTCAGAACCACTGTCCTAGATGAAACAATGAAGATCAGGAGATGGCCACAAAGGATCATGTGCTTAGTGAGTACGTCAGGCAGCAGAAAGAAGAGAAAGAAGAGGAGGAAGAACAGGAACCATCATGGAAAGACAAACCTCTGCACGGCATGTACCACCGGCAGATAGAAGAAGTGGCTGACATAGAGAAATCCTACCAATGGCTGGACAAGGCTGGACTGACAGACAGCACAGAGGCACTAATCATGGCAGCACAAGAGCAAGCTCTAAGTACAAGATCAATAGAGATGCTCCTGAGACAATCCAGCACATAACAGCACGGTGCAAGATGCTAGCAGGCAGGGCATACATGGAACGCCATAACCAAGTGGCCGGCATAATATACAGGAATATCTGTGCTGAGTATGACCTGGAAGTCCCGAGGTCAAAATGGGACATGCCCCAAAGAGTGGCTGAGAACAACAGAGCTAAGATCCTGAGGGACTTCCAGATACAGACAGACAAACTTGTGGTGGCTAACCAACCGGACATCGTAGTGGTGGACAAACAAAGGAAGAAGGTCGTAGTGATAGACGTTGCAATACCAAATGATGGGAACATCAAGAAGAAGGAACACGAGAAGCTCGACAAATACCAAGGAGAGAGGAGCTGGAAAGGATGAGGAAGATGAAGGTAACAGTGGTCCCTGTGGTAATCAGAACACTCGGGGCAGTGACCCCCAAACTGGGAGAGTGGCTCCAGCAGATTCCTGGAATATAAACATATATAAACTTTTGTTTTCTTGTCATTTTTTGCCTCTAACTTTTGAGAAACAGTTTGCAGTTTTAACATTAATAGTTTGGTTGATGAGACTGCATATGTAAATATGGAGTAAAACCACAGTATGTGTTAAGGTTGGGGATTTTTATTGATTTTCTGTATTCTATTTTTTTATATGCCTCTGTGTTTTTTGTTGTTGATGTTGTTTGTTTGATTTTTTGTTTCATTTTATAAATCCTGATTTCATATTTCCAAATAAAATATCTCTTTATTTAATTAAGTTCAGGCATTGATCAAGTGATCATTTTGATAAGGTTGCTTCAAGTTTATCCATATTGTCTTTGTTCTTTAAGGAAAATGACAATAAAACTGCAAGTTCATGAAGGACTTCGTTTGACATATTGTATGCAGTTATTGCTTTAGAAACTACACTAGATAGTGATCGCACTTCTTGTATTTTGCCTTAATAGGTTATTACTCAAAAACATTTGGATTTGCATTTTGCAGCCCTGATTCCTGCTTATTACACAGAAACTACCACAGATATTTTCATTTAATAAGCCAGAGCATTAAGCATAATATTTACACTCGCATTCGCAATCGCATTTTAATCACATTTAAATATTTAACATGATAAATATTCATCTAAGTTTGGTTGATGAATGAATCAATATACATAAGCTTAAACTTCAAAATTTTGTCTGACTCTCAGAGTTGGAAATCCATCTTGAGGAGAGGACGCGCCAGTTGAAAATCCTGACTTCAAGTGTCAAACACTAAAACTCCAGACTCCAGGCAGAGAGAGCGAGGTCTGACAGGCTACATCAAGTCTGTTTAACCACAGGTGTCAGAAGAGGCCCAGAATCACCCACACAGTCATTGTGTGGACATCATTGAGTGCCAAAGAATAAGTAATGACTGCAGCTGCAATAGCTCTATTTATCTATAATACTGTATAATAATGCTGGCCTTTCAGCACAAACTTCAGGTGAACAGTTTTTGTCCTGATGATGGCACGTGTGTTAATGACTGAGTTTTTTTTTTCCTTTTCTGAGCAGAACCAATGCTCGAGTACTAGAATCCTTCTTTTTTAAGTAAACTATAGTCCCTACAGCTCACAACACATCAGTGCACACACATAGGGAAATGAAAACAGCTTTATTCTGTGTGTGCGGGAAACATCTCACTTTAGTCGTGCAGTCTTTTCAGTTCTTTTAGTTACAAACAGCACAAAGGAAGGGAAAATATGTGCCCTCACCTCATGCTTGTTTGAGACACTGACTCATTCATAACTTCCTGAACTGCATTCAGGTTTAAAGTCCCATTAGTTACATGCACGTGTGCCTAAGATACATTTCCCAGCAATACACATCCATTTTTATGTTCCTGCTTCAGGTAACTTTCTGAATTAGTTAAAAAAAACTGTTAAAGAACAGAATAAATATTTGGAATTCATAAATACAAGAGCAGCCTCACAGTGTTGACCCCTGACCTCTGGAGGGCCCTCAGCTCCAGCTGTTTCATTGGTTGTGACCTTTTTTTCCTGCAGATTTAACAGAGAAGCTGCCGTGAAGCTTCTGTTGATCACTTTCAGTCACATGTGCTCTGACTCAGGTGCAGTAACTGTGGTTATTGTCATTTTAAAAGTTGATTTATTGACACTTGGAAATAAAAGTGAGCTCTAGATATTTTCTCACAGTTCAAACATTTGAATGATAATGAGGTCAGCAGGAAAACATCCACTTTAGCTCATTCACTGCAGGAAATCCTGTGAGCTTCCTCACTGAAAACATGGAGACATGATTTTTATCAGTCCACAGAAAATATTTCATCAGTATTTTTAAAGTCTGTTGGATTAATGTTGATCCTCTATCATAAATTACTACTGAGGAAAATATCTATTTATTTGGGAAAACAAGAGGAGCTGCGCCTTCATATTAAATCTTCATATCTAAGAGCTCCAAGAGCAGAATATGAGGTCAGTGTATGAGTAGAAAATAAGATGGGTGGAACAATGAGCATCCATCAGCACAGGACAACACAGTTAAACTGCAGGGAGATTGTTTTTTTTTTTTGTCAAAAACGCCTAAAAATGTACTCAAATTTTTAACTTAAAGCTGTTCTTAAACCCTTAGGACTGTGTGAAAAAGCTTGGGCATTTTGTAAATGTAACATTCTATATTTTTTAATACAAAAGTAAGATTTTCTCTAAGTGTAACTATCAGAAAGTTATACTCTTTGGAACAGACAGATTTGAAGATTTTTTTCTCACCTAGATTAAAAAAACAAGAGTGTAGACAGCTGAAGTTGATACTTATGGACTAAAACACACCATGACTCCAAAGAAGAAGATCTTGGCTATTCCCATTTACATCCATCCATCCATCCATTTTCTTCCGCTTATCCGGGGCCGGGTCGCGGGGGCAGAAGCCTAAGCAGAGAAGCCCAAGCTTCCCTCTCCCCAGCCACCTCCTCCAGCTCATCCGGAGGGACCCCAAGGCGTTCCCAGGCCAGCCGAGATACATAATCTCTCCAGCGTGTCCTGGGTCTACCACGGGGCCTCTTCCCGGTGGGACATGCCCGGAACACCTCACCCAGGAGGCGGCCAGGAGGCATCCTAATCAGATGCCCGAGCCACCTCAACTGGCTCCTTTCGATGTGGAGGAGCAGCGGCTCTACTCTGAGCCCCTCCCGGATGGCCGCACTCCTCACCTTATCTCTAAGGGAGAGGCCAGCCACCCTTCGAAGGAAACTCATTTCTGCCGCTTGTATTCGCGATCTTATTCTTTCGGTCACTACCCAAAGCTCGTGACCATAGGTGAGGGTAGGAACGTAGATCGACCGGTAAATCGAGAGCTTCGCTTTTACGCTAAGCTCCCTCTTCACCACGACGGACCGGTGCAGCGTCCGCATCACTGCAGAAGCAGCCCCGATCCGCCTGTCGATCTCCCGTTCCCTTCGCCCATCACTCGTGAACAAGACCCCGAGATACTTAAACTCCTCTACTTGAGGCAAGAACTCGTTCCTGAGCCGGAGATGGCACTCCACCCTTTTCCGGCTGAGGAACATGGCCTCAGACTTAGAGGTGCTGATTCTCATGCCAGCCGCTTCACACTCGGCTGCGAACCGTTCCACTGCGAGCTGGAGGCCCCCCCCAGATGAAGCCAACAGAACCGCATCATCTGCAAAAAGCAGAGATGAGACTCTGAGGCCACCAAGGAAGAAGCCTTCCGCCACCTGGCTACGCCTAGAAATTCTGTCCATAAAAATTATGATCAGAATCGGTGACAAAGGGCAGCCCTGACGGAGTCCAACACCCACAGGAAACAAATCCGACTTATTACCGGCTATACGGACCAAGATCTCACTGCAGTTGTACAAGGACTGAATGGCCCGCAACAATGGGCCAGACACCCCATACTCCCGCAGAACCTCCCAAAGAACACCCCGAGGAACACGGTCGAATGCCTTCTCCAAGTCCACAAAGCACATGTAGACTGGTTGGGCAAACTCCCACGCACACTCGAATATCCTTGAGAGGATAAAGAGCTGGTCCAGCGTTCCACGACCAGGACGAAAACCGCATTGTTCCTCCTGAATCCGAGGTTCGACTAACGGACGCACCCTCCTTTCCAGCACCCTGGCATAGACCTTACCGGGGAGGCTGAGGAGTGTGATCCCCCGAAAGTTGGAGCACACCCTCTGGTCTCCCTTCTTAAAGATGGGGACCACCACCCCGGTCTGCCAATCCAATGGCACTGCCCCAGATCTCCACGCGATGTTGCAGAGGCGTGTCAACCAAGACAGCCCTACAACATCCAGAGCCTTCAGGAACTCAGGGCGAATCTCGTCCACCCCAGGGGCCTTGCCACCAAGGAGTTGTTTAACTACCTCAGTGACCTCACCCCCAGTGATGGTCAAGTCATCCCCCTCATCCCCAGACTCTGCTTCCACTACAGAAGGCGTGTCAGTGGGATTCAGAAGGTCCTCGAAGTATTCCTTCCACCGTCCGACTATAGCCTCAGTTGAAGTCAGCAGCACCCCCCCCCCGCACTATAAACAGTGTGAGTGAAGCACTGCTTTCCCCTCCTGAGTCGCCTGACGGTTTGCCAGAATCGCTTCGATGCCGTCCGAAAGTCTTTTTCCATAGCCTCACCAAACTCCTCCCACACCCGAGTTTTTGCTTTGGCCACTACCCGAGCTGCATTCCGCTTGGCCTGTCGATACCTGTCAGCTGCCTCCGGAGTCCCACAGGCTAACCAAGCCCGATAGGACTCTTTCTTCAGCTTGATGGCTCCCTTCACCTCCGGTGACCACCATCTGGTTCGGGGGTTACCACCACGACAGGCACCAACCACCTTGCAGCCACAGCTCTGAGCAGCAGCCTCAACAATGGAGGTGCAGAACATGGTCCATTCGGACTCAATGTCCTCAGCCTCCCTCGGAATGCTGTCGAAGTTCTGCCGGAGGTGGGAGTTGAAGATCTCCCGGACTGGGGCTTCTGCCAGGCGTTCCCAGCGCACCCTCACAATACGTTTAGGTGTGCCAGGTCTGTCCAGCATCTTCCCCCGCCACCTGATCCAACTCACCACCAGGTGGTGATCAGTTGACAGCTCAGCTCCTCTCTTCACCCGAGTGTCCAGAACATACGGCCGCAGATCTGATGATACGATTACAAAATCGATCATCGACCTGCGACCTAGGGTGTCCTGGTGCCATGTGCACTTATGGACATCCTTGTGTTCGAACACGGTGTTTGTTATGGACAAACTGTGGTTTGCACAGAAGTCCAATAACAAAACACCATTCGGGTTCAGATCGGGCAGGCCGTTCCTCCCAATCACGCCCCTCCAGGTCTTACTGTCATTGCCCACGTGAGCGTTGAAGTCTCCCAGCAAGACTATGGAGTCACCAGATGGAGCACTCTCCAGCACCCCACCCAGCAACTCCAAAAAGGGTGGGTACCCTGAACTGTCATTCGGCGCATAAGCGCAAACAACAGTCAGGACCCGTTCCCCAGCCCGAAGGCGCAGGGAAACTACCCTCTCGTCCACCGGTGAAAACTCCGACGTACAGGCAGCAAGCCGGGGGGATACAAGAATACCCACCCCAGCTCGCCGCCTCTCACCGAGGGCAACTCCAGACTGGAACAGAGTCCAACCCTTCTCCAGGAGACTGGTTCCAGAGCCCAGGCCATGCGTTGAGGTGAGCCCAACTATGTCTAGCTGGTATCTCTCAACCTCACGCACTAGCTCAGGCTCCTTCCCCACCAGAGAGGTGACATTCCATGTCCCAACAGCCAGTTTCGATAGCCGGGGATCGGTCCGCCAGGGCCTCCGCCCTCGGCCACCGCCCGACACACATTGCACCCGACCCCTACGACACCTCCTGCGGGTGGTGGGCCTGCAGGAGGGCGGGCCCATGTAACCTCTTCGGGCTGCGCCCGGCCAAGCACCACGGGCTAATGCCTGGCCACCAGACGCTCTCCCTCGAGCTCCCTCCCCAGGCCTGGCTCCAGGGTGGGGCCCCGGTAACCCTATCCCGGGCAGGGTAAACTGTTCCCTTGTTTTTTCACTCATAAGGGGCTTCTGAACCGCTCTTTGTCTGGACCCTCACCCAGGACCAGTTTGCCATGGGAGACCCTGCCAGGGGGACAAGCCCCCAGACAACATAGCTCCTGGGATCACTGGGACACACAAACCCCTCCACCACGATAAGGTGGCGATTCACGGAGGCGATTCACGGATTCCCATTTCAAATCTGAAAACAATAGCTGTAAAAATGAGCATTTTACAGCATATTTCATATGGTATATGTTGTGCATTTTTCAGGGTGACATTTTTGGACACTACAAATGGACACTTTGGATGAATTTGGATAACCCTGAAAATGCAATAACCATTGAATGCTTCATCCTACAGACATCAATGAGGGCTCTAATGAAAGCTTACACTTAGAGGAATTAGAATATAGAGCCAAAGCCACTCTCCCTGTTTTAGAAAGTCATATTTTATCATAAAAAGCAAGAAAGAGTAAACTAAACGTGTGCATTATAAAAAGTTGTCCAAACCAGTGCTCTAGCCAACAAACATTTTAATAAACACACAAATATTACTATTTACATATTTATTGGCACATTATCATTTTACATGTTTTACATGTACTCTGTGCCAGCCATTGCAGTAGGCACGGTTTGCAACAAAACACATAAACCAGGTCTATTCAATGACTTTTTCTTCTGGGCCAGATTTGAACATTTTGAGATGCCACTGGGCCGAAGACCCCTACTTACATTATTTCTTGAGACTTAACTCTAAATATGCTAACACCTGAACTAAATCATAAAAATAAATAAAGGAATTCACAATAAAGGCTTTATACTGCATCATTTATTGATGAGCAGAATAATTCAAATGCATTGCAAATTTTAACATTTGGCCCAAACCTTGACTAGAATATTTTTAACAAGGCAAATTTCACCACACATATGTTTAATTAAAAAAACAAAACAATGTAATAATAACAACCTTTTGCAACAGTAAAGTCTTCTATAACATTTTATATGTATTTGCAAAAGTGTATTTGTTGAACTAGAAAGACCAACTGAGGCAGTGCATTAAATATTTCAACAAAAGAAACTGCAGCAAGTGAACATTTAATGACTGTAACATTAAAGCTTCTTCTGCATATTCAAAGTAATGCTGACTTAATGTGTTCAGTCTTAGAGTTCAGTCTTTGGGGTAAAATAAACACATTTATCAGTCCAAGCAGGGTTAAAATGGCGATTTTCCTGCCAGTGATATATTTTCGCGGTTGTCGTACTGGGAGAGAGTATTCTGGGCTGGCGTTGCTACGATACTGGAAGCGGTGCGTTCAAGCACAAGAGGAAGGGCGGGAATTTTTAAAGCTCTCACAGCAAATATGATTTAATTGCGTTTTTGCAGCTTAGGTTGGGTCAGTCGGGGGGGCCAGTCAAAGGGGGTCGGCGGGCCGGATGTGGGCCCCGGGCCGCTAATTGAATAGCCCTGACATAAGGCATGTTTCACACTTGACTGGAGTTTTTTCATGGCACTTTAGCCTTTTTCTGTTCTGTTCTTTGTGTTTTGGCATTGTTTTGAACTAAAAACCCATCAAAACAGCAACAGCGCACATAAAACAACTTTTACGCACGAGTGCACAGAAATCCTGTAATGACTAAACTCTCTTACTCACGGTGTTCTGTTTTACCTAACTCATGAAAGTGCCACAAACTATACATCCACGTGCTCAGAACCTTTTGTCTAAACGTCGTCATTTTTATTCTGTTAGCTGATAAATTGGATCTTTCATGCTAAAAAGTGGGCATGATCTTGTGCTAGTCTGTGACACTCATTGGCTGTTCCTCGCTACAGACAGCCGTCAGAGTGTCACAGTTGGTCAAGTTAGGTGTCAATCAAAGCCTAAGAGTAAGACTCCGGACGGCCATTTTGAGGCCAGACAGTAACGTTGGCAGAAAAGCGTCTTCACTTTTTTCAAGAAAAGTTTAGGCTCTGTTTTTGGTGCCCTTGTGGATGCGACTCGTGTTTTGGACCTCATGGATGTATTATATGGATTATATTCACTGGACTGTTACGGACAGAATGATGCCAAATATGTGGGGACAAAGATTTTGACTCGAGAGCAACGTCGAAGGTAGGGAGCGTCAAATTACTAGTTTCGGGTATTAGCTTAACCGTTAGCAGGTATTAGGGACATTTTGCGTTTTTTTTTTTTTTTTTCAAATTTCCTGCCATTTTGTCTGTGCTGATTGAACATAACTCAAATTTGCCAAAGGGTAATCATTTTGACCAAATTTTAGAACTGTCAAATCAGTTTTTAAAAATAGCCTAATTTAGCTTAGCAAGTCACACTCGTTATCCTAGGGACACAAAATGTCCCATTCAAAACCATTGAAAATTGCATTTTTGAGCACACGTTTATCTTCACATAAACCAATGCAATCTTTTTCATTAAGATTTTATTTTGGACTACTGACTTTGAATTTTTGATTTTTATATTTGTCCACCAGGTGGCGCTACTTTTTTACCATTCAATGCATGCATCAAAATTACACACTTTTTACTGTTTTCTGCAAGGTTTTCTTACTCCCGAAATAATAAGTGTGTGTCACTATTGATGTTGGATCATTGTGTATGTGTGTGCGCGGGCATGCATGTGCACGTGTGTGCGTGTGTGATGTCCAACTTGAAGTCTTTTCTCGTTGACGTGTGTATATTTGTGTATATGTAAATGTGTGTATTGACATTGATATATATATTTATGTATATAGTGCTTATGTATATGTGTATAGTTTTTTGCTATTCTATTTTATTTTATTCTATTCTATTTTAGTTTAGTTATTTGTTCTTACTCATCCTTTTCATTTTTTCTCTGTACTGAGCTGCTGTAATGCGCAAATTTCCCCGCCGTGGGATCATTAGAGTTTTATCTTATC
This sequence comes from Archocentrus centrarchus, assembly GCF_007364275.1. NCBI lineage: Eukaryota > Metazoa > Chordata > Actinopteri > Cichliformes > Cichlidae > Archocentrus > Archocentrus centrarchus. The sequence continues at coordinate 3,533,384 of NW_022060261.1, read as the reverse complement.
TCTTTTCTTTGAAGGCCAGATTCTGCTTTATAAACCTAATTCAAGAATAATAAACTTTCATTTTCAAAAAGTATATAATATTTGGTATCTATGTGTCAGGCTGAAGTAGTTCTAAAAGACTATATCATTTAAAGTGGAAAAAAATATTACTTCATAATTGTTTTACAACAGTTTTTGGGTATGTGTCCTTAGGATCACGAATGTAAGTTTTTCACAAAACCTGATACTGTAGAAAAACAAAAAATGCATGAAAAAGAATGTTGATGCCAATCAGTGACTCATCTCAGGGCCTAATAAAAATAATAATCCAATAGTCCCCAAAATACATTTTATGGAAATTTTATGGAAAGTTTTTAAATTTTTGCCCATGAAAACACAGTGGCACTGTGTAAGTAAATGGGCCTATAAAGGGTTAAAAATTTTCAAAAAGTATATAATATTTGGTATCTATGTGTCAGGCTGAAGTAGTTCTAAAAGACTAGATCATTTAAAGTGGAAAAAAATATTACTTCATAATATTTTTACAACAGTTTTTAGGAAGAGGACAGTGTGTGTGTGTGCTTAGGATCACGAATGTAAGTTCTTTAAACTATATAGAGGATCAGGAGCACCTCAAAATTCTTTATAGTATATAATGAATTTAATTACAACATATAAACTTTATGATGAAAACATTTTAACTTTGAGCTCATGATAGTCACTACATTATGCTCCTGGTTGTCTCTCTCTGTATGAACATCACATTATCGTAGAAGCTCTGAGTGAATTTCTTCAAAATTACCTGATTTACATTTCTGGATAGCTTGTTAAGCTCTCTCTTAATAAACCATATGCTAATTATGTAATTATTTCAGACAAATATCAAATGAAATGGTGAATTATTGACATTTTAAATGCAAAATGTTAAAGCTCAAATCTGGACAGATGTGTCTGTAAGCTGAAACTTGGTGGGAATCGTGTCCGACCTGATGCTTCTGGAATCTGTACTGAAATCTTTCATCATGTGAATGTTTTACAGAATTGGTGACTACAAAACAAACTCAGGGCTTTTCTTATGCATTCTTTTATCAGTGCAGCTATTAAGACTGTGTCTGTGTGTTCTATACCACACCTTAGAGCAGGGGTCGGGAACCTATGGCTCGCGAGCCAGATGTGGCTCTTTTGATGGCTGCATCTGGCTCGCAGACAAATCTTTAATAAAAAAAAAAATAATAACGTTAAAAAATATATAACATTTTCAAGTATTTCAATCCATTCATTTCCTACCGCTCATGTTCATGGTTGCGGGTGGCTGGAGCCAATCACAACTGTCCTCCGGGACCACACCAAATTTTTATTGGATAATGCCTAACGTACGCGGGTCATTGTGAGGTCAGGGAGTAAACTTCCCTCCTTTTAATCAAGTAGTCAGCTAACTAATTGAGGAAACCTTTTACGAAGAAGATGGCTAAAAGAAAAAAAGATGAGGAGTATCGTACTTTTCAGCAGGAATGGACAGATGAATTCGCCTTTGTGGAGAGAGCAGGTTCTGCAGTGTGTCTAATATGCAGTGATAAAATTGCATCGATGAAATGGTCAAATATAAAGCGGCACTTCGACACACGCCATACTACATTTGCATCGAAATACCCAGCGGGGGACAGCAGGAAGAAAGCATGTCAAGAGCTACTGTGCAAAGTGCAAGCTAGTCAGCAGCAACTTCGTGTTTGGACCCAACAAGGTGACTGGAATTCGGCTAGCTTTGCTGGTGCTTTAGCAATTGTGAGAAACGGAAAGCCATTCACAGATGGTGAGTATGCCAAAACATTCATGCTTGATGTCGCCAGTGAACTTTTTGACGACTTTTCGGATAAAGACAAGATAATGAAACGAATAAAAGACATGCCTCTGTCGGCGAGATTTTGAGCTACAAGTTGCTGACCTGAAGGCCTCAGACATGTGGGTGAATAAATTCAAGTCACTAAATGAAGATTTGGAAAGACTTGCACGACAGCAAGCAGAGTTGGCGAGCAAACACAAGTGGGGAGAAATGAAAAAACTTCAACCCACAGACCAGCTGATTGTCAAAACTTGGAAAGCACTTCCCGTCACATACCACACACTGCAGCGTGTGAGTATTGCTGTACTAACAATGTTTGGCTCTACGTATGCATGTGAGCGGTCTTTCTCACATCTAAAGAACATTAAGACCAACCTACGATCACGTTTAACGGATGGAAGTCTCAACTCCTGCATGAAGCTTAACCTCACCACGTATCAACCAGACTACAAAGCCATCAGCAAAACCATGCAGCACCAGAAGTCCCATTAATGGTAAGAAGTACTTTATTTATCATTGGTTAGCAACAGCATAACGTTACTAAATGCAATTCAGACTTATTGTACTTTAAAAGTGTTGGTCTTACATAAAATGCACACATTTACTTGTATTTAGTGTTAAACATATTGTATGGCTCTCATGGAATTACATTTTTAAAATATGTAGCGTTTATGGCTCTCTCAGCCAAAAAGGTTCCCGACCCCTGCCTTAGAGACACCCTTAGGCCTTGCTCTCTGTTAGATTTGAAAATGTGATGTGCAATTTTAGAAACTGTAAAATAACATATGAAGACTTGGTTGCCTCAAACAGCCTTTGGACTGATTTCTATGTGAAGGACTTGGGAGATTGCTCCTAAAAGTCTTGTTTTAATGCCTTTCTCAAGACTCTTAGCAATGATTAACATTAGCAAATCTTATAAATACAGCTAACGTCTACATTCAACAAATGACTGATTCCTAGCAGAACACGACCTCCACATTAGTACAGCAGAATAAACACTAGTGTTGCTTCAAATAGTATTTTTCTAGTGATGTTAATGAGCCATGGTGCTGCCACATTGGGAATCAAGGCATTTGAGTGCAGTTCTCTAAATGGTCACAGGTGCCATTAATATGATTTTCTGAGGGTTTGCAGAGCTGCTTCCATCTGCCAACAGAGCTTCATCAGCATCAAGCTTGAAGCTTCGCGAAAACAGCATTTAATGTCTGTCTATGCATGAGAATGGTTTTGTTACTTGTATTTATACTTCTCTATTTTGTGTGTGACCAGTGGACCTGAGACAGTAGTTGCTTTAATAGAGTGAATTATCTGTGGAAAAGACTTTAAAGCAGTTAGCTGGTTTTTCTTTCTTGTACCACATGTACAAAATATACCATTTTAAGAAAACTGCTAGTTCATTTGAATTTGGGTCCATGAGGACTTAATGTCCCTACCCTCCCTGAAGTGAAGTTCTACTAGAGATGAACCCAGGCCTCCCCCAGACGCTACCTGCATACCTTAACTATCACTGTACTTGTTCTGTTGGACCTCAGTGCAGCTTTTGATACTGTTGACCATAATATGTTATTACAGAGATTAGAGCATACTATAGGCATTAAAGGTACTGCGGTGCAGTGGTTTGAATCATATTTATCAAATAGAATCCAATTTGTTCATGTAAATGGGGAGTCTTCTTCATGGAGTTCCACAGGGATCTGTGCTAGGACCAATTTTATTCACACTATACGTGCTTCCCTTAGGCTGTATTTTTAGAAATACAGCCAGGGTCTGGGGCCGGTGGCCCAGTGTTTTGAGTTTCTTTTGTGTAGCTCTTTTGTTGTATTTTTCAGGGTGTGTTTCTAATAGTTTAGTTTCGCAGTTTGTTGTTTGAGTGTGCTGTTTGGTTTCCCTTCTCATTGTTTTTGTTATATTCCGCTTGTCAAGTTTTTTGGTGTTAGGTCTACGTCTGTTATGTTTAGTCGCTTCCTGTTTTATTTTGGCAGTCCAGTGTTCCCTATGATTTGTGATTTTGCTTCCTGTGTTATTAGCCTTATTCATTTCACCTGTTGTGCTCAGCTGTTTCCACTCCCCCTCGTTCCATCTGTGTATTTAAGTCTCAGTGTTGTTTAGTTCAGGGTTTGGGTCCCTGTCAGTTTTTCGTCTGTGTTTTGTTTTCTAGTTTCAAGTTTGCTGTTTTTGTGTTCATTGAATACATTATGAATAAATCTTCACTCTAACCCTGCTGTCGCTGTGTCCTGCATTGGGGTCCTCCCTGCCTTGCCTGCACCAGCCGTGACAGCATCAGTTTTCATTATTATGCAGATGATACCCAGCTTTATCTATCATGAAGCCAGATGACACACATCAATTAAACTAAAGGATTAAAGACATAAATACATGAATGACCAAATTTCCTGCTCCTGAAGTTAGATGAAATTATTGGGCTCAGCCCTACAAATCTTAGAAACATGCTGTCTAACCATTTGAAAATATATCTGTAAGTACTTATGTTTATCAGTAAAAACCCTTTTGTTGATAATATATTGTATTGATTTTTAGAAGTGTTAAGTAGATTATATTATTACTGTTTTTATGTTATTAAAAAATATTAAAATGTAGGTAATGAAAAGTAATACTAAGACTGACATTGTGCAGTAGAGTGGTGCAAATTACATTAATAAATATACGTACACTACAAATCTGAAAGACAGTTGCACAGATATAATACAGAAGTATGTATTATATAGTTTGATAAAGTACAGCAGGAACATTCTTTAACAGCAGCAGAGTTTATCTTTCATTCTTGTTCCATGCTAACTTTAGCTAACATTCCTGTCCCAAGCAGGTCTTGAACCAGTGACTTTCGGCCTTTCAGTATCTCAAGAGACTCTTCTCTGTTCCAATTGCTCCAACTTCCATCCGATGGCAGTGGCGTATCGGTTCCAACTTGTGACTGTGCCACATTTGTTTATTTTAATGAAATAATGGAGAAAACAGTTTACAAATCAATTATTTCAGACTTGCAGGAGGCTCTCTGTGTCATGGCCGGGGAGGAAACGGACGAGGAAGGACTCACATGAAGGACTCCAGAAGCAAACATAACTAAAAAGGGGATTTATTTCAACGGGGAAACACAAATACAAAAACCTTGGAAGGGAGGCACAGGGAGACGAAGGGCAGGCACAGGGAACACAGGAACATGCGGGCACAAAACATCAACGACGCAACCACAGGCATGGAAAACACAGGACTTAAATACACAAGGGGCTAATGAGGGAAGAGGAAACAGGTGGGAACACAGGTGAGGCAAATGAAACTAATCACACGGGGGGGAAGCAAAACTAGACACGAAGCACAGGGAAATCATACTGACAGAATAAAACAGGAAGTGATAAACCAAGGAACACGCAGACGAGTCACAACACTGGGAACATAACATACTGGGGAGGACACACTCAGGAAATAAACTATTAACACAAAACGCTGGGCCAACGGCCCAGGACATGACAGTACCCCCCCCTCAAAGGCCGGCTCCCGACGGCCAAAACCAGAAACAAAACCAGACAAGGGCGGGAGGCGGGGGACCAGGAGGGAGGGCCCGAAACAAAAACAAAGACAGGGAGCAAAACAAAGTCAGGAACAAACCCAAAAACACAAGGAAGCACTGGAGCAAGGGTAGAGCACAAGGGCAAAAAACAATAAGCACAAGGAACCGAACAAAGAAAAGCAATGGCACAAGCTGAATACAGTCCAAAAACCAGAGCAAAAACACGGGGATGAGAAAACAAAAAAAACAACCGGATGAAACAAAAAGCGACGGCACAAGGCCGGAGAGCTCCAAAGTCCAAAATAGGGGGCGAAACAAGGAACAGTCCAGTAGCTATGACAAAACAAAAAACAGCAGGGGAAAAAAACAGTCCACAGTTCAGGGGAGTCAGTGGGAAATCCAAAAACAAAAAACACACAGTTCAGGAGGCCGCAGAGGCCAAGGGGCCACAAAGCAAAATCCCAACGAGGGAGGCCGACCGCGCTCCCAGCGGCGGCGGCGACGAGGACGAGAAGGAATCACTGGAGGCCGACCGCGCTCCCAGCGGCGGCGGCGACGAGGACGAGAAGGAATCACTGGAGGCCGACCGCGCTCCCAGCGGCGGCGGCGACGAGGACGAGAAGGAATCACTGGAGGCCGACCGCGCTCCCAGCGGCGGCGGCGGCGACGAGGACGAGGGGGAGTCACTGGAGGCCGACCGCGCTCCCAGCGGCGGCGGCGACGACGAGGGGGAGTCACTGGAGGCCGACCGCGCTCCCAGCGGCGGCGGCGACGACGAGGGGGAGTCACTGGAGGCCGACCGCGCTCCCAGCGGCGGCGGCGACGAGGAGGGGTCACCGGAGGCCGACCGCGGGGCGTGCGGCGGCGGCGACGGGGAGCAGACTCTGGAGGCCGACCGCGGGGCATGCGGCGGCGGAGAAGGGCGACCCCGGGCTCTGGTGGGGAACCCTCGGGTGACGTGGAGCGCTCGGACTGAGCAGAGACCCCCACCGGCTCGGACTGAGCGGGACCCCCTGGCTCGGAGCGCTCGGACTGAGCGGAGACCCCCATCGGCTCGGACTGAGCGGGACCCTCGTGCGCGGAGCGCTCGGACTGAGCGGAGACCCCCATCGGCTCGGACTGAGCGGGACCCTCTGGCGCGGAGTGCTCGGACTGAGCGGGACCCCCTGGCTCGGACTGAGCGGAGACCCCCATCGGCTCGGACTGAGCGGAGACCCCCATCGGCTCGGACTGAGCGGAGACCCTCTGGCGCGGAGCGCTCGGACTGAGCGGGACCCTCTGGCGCGGAGTGCTCGGACTGAGCGGAGACCCCCATCGGCTCGGACTGAGCGGAGACCCCCATCGGCGCGGAGTGAGCTGAGCCCATGGGCTGAACGGGGCCTACATAGTGAGGCACCGGATGCGTAGGCTGGGACCGCGGAACAGGGCACACTGCTGCTTTATTGAGCAGCAGGGGCTGCTCGAGGAATAGCAGAGGTGCAGGGGACTGCGTGGAAGCAGGCCGGGAGACGACTGGCTGCGTGGAAGCAGGCCGGGAGACGACTGGCTGCGTGGAAGCAGGCCGGGAGACGACTGGCTGCGTGGAAGCAGGCCGGGAGACGACTGGCTGCGTGGAAGCAGGCCGGGAGACGACTGGCTGCGTGGAAGCAGGCCGGGAGACGACTGGCTGCGTGGAAGCAGGCCGGGAGACGACTGGCTGCGTGGAAGCAGGCCGGGAGACGACTGGCTGCGTGGAAGCAGGCCGGGAGACGACTGGCTGCGTGGAAGCAGGCCGGAGACGACTGGCTGCGTGGAAGCAGGCCGGGAGACGACTGGCTGCGTGGAAGCAGGCCGGGAGACGACTGGCTGCGTGGAAGCAGGCCGGGAGACGACTGGCTGCGTGGAAGCAGGCCGGGAGACGACTGGCTGCGTGGAAGCAGGCCGGGAGACGACTGGCTGCGTGGAAGCAGGCCGGGAGACGACTGGCTGCGTGGAAGCAGGCCGGGAACGACTGGCTGCGTGGAGCAGGCCGGGAGACGACTGGCTGCGTGGAAGCAGGCCGGGAGCCAGAGAGAGCGGGCTGTGAGCTAGGGAGATCTGGCTGCGTGGAAACAGACCGAGAGCTAGGGAGATCTGGCTGCGTGGAAACAGACCGAGAGCTAGGGAGATCTGGCTGCGTGGAAACAGACCGAGAGCTAGGGAGATCTGGCTGCGTGGAAACAGACCGAGAGCTAGGGAGATCTGGCTGCGTGGAAACAGACCGAGAGCTAGGGAGATCTGGCTGCGTGGAGACAGACCGAGAGCTAGGGAGATCTGGCTGCGTGGAGACAGACCGAGAGCTAGGGAGATCTGGCTGCGTGGAGACAGACCGAGAGCTAGGGAGATCTGGCTGCGTGGAGACAGACCGAGAGCTAGGGAGATCTGGCTGCGTGGAGACAGACCGAGAGCTAGGGAGATCTGGCTGCGTGGAGACAGACCGAGAGCTAGGGAGATCTGGCTGCGTGGAGACAGACCGAGAGCTAGGGAGATCTGGCTGCGTGGAGACAGACCGAGAGCTAGGGAGATCTGGCTGCGTGGAGACAGACCGAGAGCTCGCTGACACTGGGGCCTGAGAGGGAGCTGACACTACTGGAGCTACAGAAGGAGCAGGAGCTGAGGGAACTGGGACCAAAACCGAAGGAACTAAGACAGGGGCTGAGGGAACTGACTGAGAGGGCACTGAAACAGCTGACACTGGGGACCGAGGAAGAGTTACTGGAGCTGACTGAAGGCGAGGGAGAGCGACTGGAGCTAGAGCTGACTGAGACCCTGCTGCTGCAGCTAACACAGAAAACCGATGCGAAGGCTTGGACCTGGTTGCCCCCACCCGCGGAACAGGAACGGGTGCAGAGGTCAGCCCGTCCGTGGCTGCCCCCACCCGCGGAACAGGTACGGGTGCAGAGGTCAGCCCGTCCGTGGCTGCCCCCACCCGCGGAACAGGTACGGGTGCAGAGGTCAGCCCGTCCGTGGCTGCCCCCACCCGCGGAACAGGTACGGGTGCAGAGGTCAGCCCGTCCGGGGCTGCCCCCACCCGCGGAACAGGTACGGGTGCAGGGGGAGCTGGAGCTAACTGAGGGGTCTGAGACTGCGACTGAGGAGGAGCTGGAGCTACAGCTGACTGGGAACACTGCGACTGAGGAGGAGCTGGAGCTACAGCTGACTGGGAACACTGCGACTGAGGAGGAGCTGGAGCTACAGCTGACTGGGAACACTGCGACTGAGGAGGAGCTGGAGCTACAGCTGACTGGGAACACTGCGACTGAGGAGGAGCTGGAGCTACAGCTGACTGGGAACACTGCGACTGAGGAGGAGCTGACACTGGAGGAGCTGACACTGGAGGAGCTGACACTGGAGGAGCTGACACTGGAGGAACTGACACTGGAGGAACTGACACTGGAGGAACTGACACTGGAGGAACTGACAGAGTGCTAGGGTGAACAGACATTAGGGAAACCAACTGAAGGCTAGAGGGGCCTGAGTACGTCAAAACTGGCCGCGTGGAAGCAGGCCGGGAGACAGAAAGAGCAGACTGCGAGCTAGAGAGAGCAGGAGCTAAGGGCGTTAGAGCTGACTGCGAGGAGACTGACTGCGAGGAGACTGACTGCGAGGAGACTGACTGCGAGGAGACTGACTGCGAGGAGACTGACTGTGAGCTAGGGAGAGGAGCTGACTGCGTGGAAGCAGCCTGAGGCACAGCTGACTGGGGAGACTGAGACACAGCTGACACCGGGCACTGAGAATGCGCTGACACTGGGGACTGAGAATGAGCTGACACTGGGGACTGCTGTAGGTGAAGGGTGGAGGTTAAGAAATCCTGCACTAACCCATGCAGAGAGCCAAATAACCAAGGGTAATCATCGACTAGCCCTTGCAGCTGGGCCGTGAGCTGTTGCTGTTCCTGCTCACATGGGTCAGCCAGAAGGTCCATAACCAGTGAATCCACCCAACAGATAATGGTCTGCTTTGCCACCTCAGGGAGGGGAAAGGCAGGGGGGTGACGGGAATAATTGTCCGCAGGCATAGTAGCGTTGAAGCCAGTGTTACTCACGGAAACGGAGGATTGGGTGTGAAGTGGTGAAGCGGTCCGCGGCGTTATACCGCTCGGGTCTCGGGGTGCCTTCCGCCGTTGCTGCCGGGAACTCCCTCTCCTCCGCGGCTGCCGAGGAAGGGAGGGATCAGCGAAAGGGGAGGCAGGTGAGTGACGATGACGGGGACTGTTCAAAGACGCCGGGCCCCCCAGCGCTAGACGAGTGCCGTCGAAAAAATTGGAGCCGGAGGGGGTTTTGTAATGGTCGCGTCGTTCTGTCATGGCCGGGGAGGAAACGGACGAGGAAGGACTCACATGAAGGACTCCAGAAGCAAACATAACTAAAAAGGGGATTTATTTCAACGGGGAAACACAAATACAAAAACCTTGGAAGGGAGGCACAGGGAGACGAAGGGCAGGCACAGGGAACACAGGAACATGCGGGCACAAAACATCAACGACGCAACCACAGGCATGGAAAACACAGGACTTAAATACACAAGGGGCTAATGAGGGAAGAGGAAACAGGTGGGAACACAGGTGAGGCAAATGAAACTAATCACACGGGGGGGAAGCAAAACTAGACACGAAGCACAGGGAAATCATACTGACAGAATAAAACAGGAAGTGATAAACCAAGGAACACGCAGACGAGTCACAACACTGGGAACATAACATACTGGGGAGGACACACTCAGGAAATAAACTATTAACACAAAACGCTGGGCCAACGGCCCAGGACATGACACTCTGAGCTAACCCTGCTGTTTGTTTACTCTGACTTTGTGCATTTACGATATTTAGCTAATATTCCAGACGGAGATTTAAAGTCCGCACTCATTCACTTATTAATATTACTGCTTGTAATTACTCACTCCCACTGTCGATCAGTTTGCTGTGTTAACCAGGTAGAGTTCATGCTGTTTGAAGCTATTATATTGGTGTAAACAACGCTAACTGTACATCCGGTGACTTCTCCCACTGTCAGTTTGTAGGTTTAGAGCCTGGAAAAGACTCAAATGATGGATGAGATGCTGACAGGCTGATCCAGATCATAGATGCCTTTATCCTCCTCCATTAACGTTAATCTAATAACACCATCTCCATCATCTGCATGCAGCTGCTGATGGAGATGATGCTGTCTCTGATGAAGGAGCACCTTCACTTATAGCATCATTTTGAGGGCTTAGAGCCATAGGGGCATAAGTGACATTTCACCAACTTTACAGTAGAACCAAAACAAAAAATGACCACTTTGCTCTTACTTTGTATACTGATTTTAGTTTTTTCCAAGCTTGTTTCTTTTTATAAAATTATGACAATGCTTAATGAACAATCTTGTCTTTGTCGTAAATGCACTTATGCCCTTTTGGCACCAACTTCTTGTGTGCATTCAGAGCTAAGCCTTTTTGTTTTATGTTGAATAACTATTTCTATTAATATTTTACTTACTTACTTACTGTAATTTTGACAGTAGATAAAGCACAACAAGAGCCTTCACTTGATATATATATCTCAATTTTGACCAAAATGTGATTTACACCCCAATGGCTCCAGACTATGTCTACCTTCAGCACCTTTCTGCTTTACCGTGAAGCGTTCCTGCAGCGCCTGCTCACATTCGTGTCCTGTAGATGGAGAATGCTCAAATGAAGCCTGAGCCCTCAGGCTGGCAACAGGTCACAGAACCCAGAGGTGGATGATGGGATTTAGGAGGATGTCTGGGACTTCACCATCTTCTAGCCTCCAGCACAGTGCCAGCAGCGCCTTCAGGTGATCCAGCCTACGTATCCAGGTGTGACTGTCTGCCTTGATGGCAACACCCCTGACCTCCAGGCTCCTGCTCCCCCAGCACTCCTCAGACTATGAGGTAACTATGCAAATTTCATTTTCAGCACAAAAATCAGGCAGCCCCCACCAGAAGAGAAAACCCACCCAGTCACCTCAGGACCCCCGCAGCGAGTGTAGCCACCCAACAGGATCCACGCAGACCTAAGTACTGTGGAGGAGTGTATGGAGGAGGTGTTGGGCAGTTTGTGAGGCCTGGTTTATAAAGCAGGAGTGAGTGTATTTGGACCTTGTGGTGGAGCACTCAGTTTCAGTGCTGATGTTGATGCTTTGGACTGGTTTTCTTACTTTGTCTGAAATGAATTTTTCACTTTCAGATCTTTTTACCATAATGAAGATTTTAGCATCTTTGTTTAAAATCATTTATTTGCGTCACACTGACAGCATGTGAACAACACAACGTAGGGTCAAAGGTCAATGATGCAGAGTGCTAAATATGACTTAGTAGCAGACTTCACGTGTGAGCTGAGTAATAGGAATTTTAAGCATATTCACAGTAACATGATGATGGCTAATGGATAAAAATCCACCACACATTTCAGTTCTTCAGTCCTACTTCACAGCAGAAGGAAAGACTGCAGAGTAACGTGGACACAGACATTTTCTATGGATACAGACGTGGTCCGAACTGTTGGTACTCTACTGTTAAAGAAAGAAAATAGTTACTGAAATAACCTGAAACTCACAAAAATAATGATGAAAGTTTACAGAAAATTTTGTGTGTCAGTGGGATTTACCCTGCTGGTGTCACCTTCACTGACTGAAAAGAGGAACAGGTGAAACTGACAGCTTCCTGTCACCCTCACTCTGCTTCATGTTTGAAAGGTTCACTTTTTTAGTTCAAGTCTAACATATTTACTCCGTCCCTGGACAGGAGGTTACACAAATTGCTGATGAGCCTAGACTTCTCAGAAAGCCCCTGAAGGTTCCTGACCTGCACCGGGTCTGGGCTAGCTTCAGGGTGTGCTGATACACCTGCTGGCCATCGAGGCCCTGGACTTCCTCAGAGTAACAAACAAAGAGAAGGAGAGAAACAGTGAATGAGCAGACCTGCAAAAATGAAGGGGAAAAAAAAAAAAACAGTTGTGGATTATCTAAACCGTCTGATGGAAATACATTCAAAACACAGCAGTTTGGACACCCCGGCAGCAGGATGGAGAGACGCACCCCAAATCACAAACTGGGAAGTACATCTCAGAGATCTCTTTGTGAAAGGACTAAGACCTGAAGTGCAAATGTATGTACACAAACTGTGTGCAGTGGGACTTGGCAAGACTGTCTGAGGTTGAGAGATTTGCCATTCATGGAGAAAAAATGGCAAAGGAAGAAATGGAGCGAGATAACAAGAGGAAAGTCAAAACTGAAGAAAAACTCCAGTTGGCACAGCTCACAATGTACAAGTCACAAACACGGAGCACTGCAGGACGTGGGAGAGGCCGTGGGAGAGGCAGAGGACGGCAGAGAGGAGCTGGAGGGAAAGAAGTGGAGGGGAGAAACAGAGAGAGTTGTTTTTAGTGTGGAGCTGCAGGACATTGGGTTAGAGATTGCCCTGAAAAGCAGGAAACTGAGGCTGACTGACTCAGGGTGGAGGCTGAGAAAGAGAAGGGTACTCAGACATCACATCAAAAGGTAAAGGATGAAAACAAGATACATACACACACATGCAATAAAAACGACACACACACAGATGCAAAGAAGAGCAGCTTACACTCATAAATATGGCCATACATCACATCACTGCTAAAGCTGAAAGGCCTAACAGACACACCTTTTACCAAATGCTGAGCTCATCCACTGCTTACAAACGCTTGGCTCAACTAACTCTCCAGGTTGCAGGACAACAGGTTGTGTTTCTGGTAGACTCCGGTGCTACTGAATCAGTGATCAGACAAGCAGATTTAAACCCAAAACCAAAACGTAGTGGTAGATATATTAAAACTGTAGGAGCAGGAGGTGTTCCAATAATTGAACAATACACAAGAGATTTACAATGTGAAGATACTGAAAGTGGGCTCTTTAAACATGCGTTCCTGCTGTCACCGTGCTGTCCTGTCAACTTGTTGGGTCGAGATTTGATGTGTAAACTTGGGATTGTCATTGTGTCGGGGAAAGATGGCTGATCATCACACGGGTGAACAGAATGATGCAGATGGTTAAATATGATTCAGATCTGCTGCTGTATGCATATGAGTGGAGACTCCAGCAGACTGCTGTTTTTCCTGTTTGTGATGAACTGGTAAAGCTTGCACAACAACACACACACACATCTGATTACAGGGCAGCAGACTCGTTACATGTAACAGCACATGTGTGTGAGGGAGCTGATGAGCAGTTTGAGATAGAGTGGTACAGAGAGAGGCAGAACACTGAGAGGGTACGAATAGACAGTGTGTTTTGGACAAAAGATAGATGTGCAGCTAAAATTATTCTCACAGATGAACAAAACAGTTTCTACAGAATCCATGACAGCATTCCACATGTTTCTCTTTCCAAAGCTGATTGGCAAGATGATTGGCAAGATTTGGGGCCGTGGCTAAAACGAGTGCAACAGTATAAACAATGGGAAGAAACTGACATTCCAGGAGTAAAACACTGCAATGGGGTGTTTAAGAAGCACCTGACAGCAATTGTTACAAGGACTGTGCAGTTGCTAACAAAAACTTGTCTTTACGTCCAGCAGGTGGAACCATGCCAGCTGACCCCAGACTTGTGGGCAGCCAGTAAATATGATGTGGGCGAAATGAAAGGTGCCCCCCCCTTGGTGGTGATTCCTAAGTCTGACTTCAGACCATGTAAGCATCAATATCCATTAAAGCCAGAAGCTGTTAAGGGTATTACTCCTGTGTTCAACTCTTTGGTGGAGGCAGGAGTGATCATCCCCTGCGAGGACAGCCCAGTCTGCACACCAATATTTCCTGTTAAAAAAAAAAAAAAAAAAAAAAAGGGATAAAGCCTGAAGAATGGCGCTTTGTCCAAGATCTTCAAGCAGTGAATGCAGCAATACATGCCAGGTCACCTGAAGTTCCCAACCCCACACCATATTGGCACAAGTTCCACCAGAAAGCAAATACTTTTCTGTGATTGATCTGGCTAATGCATTTTTCAGTATAAAGGTTGATCCTGCCAGTCAGTTTTGGTTTGCTTTCTCTTTCCAAGGGAAAAGTTACACTTGGACACGTTGCCCCATGGGCCTACATGAGGCCCCCACAGTTTTCAACAGTGCACTAAAAGAAAACCTGTCAGGTTTTCTCCCTCCGGAGGCTCCACATTGCAATATGTTGATGATTTGCTGATCTGGAGGAGGAGGAGGAGGAGATCTGGAGGAGACTTGGCTGCGCTCCACTCATACTGTCAGTTCTGAACTGAACTAATAGGCTTTCTGCGGCTTATTAAAAACTCCGACATTAACATGAAGAAAAAGGAGACCTTAAAATATTTAAGGTTTCCAGAAATTTGCTGATTTAAATTATAGTAATTTGCTAAAGTTGTGGTTTTAATGCTGATTTTGGTTTTACTTGCTCAGTTATTCCTTTATCAGCTTTAATCTGCACTGACTGCCACTTAATCAATTCCTCTGAGATTTTGGTCCATATTGACAGCATCACACAGTTGCTGCAGATCTGTTGGCTGCATATCCATGATGACTCTCCCGTTACACCACATTCCAAAGGTGCTCTGTTGGATTGAGATCTGGTGACTGTGAAGGCCGTTTGACTACAGTAAACTCAGTCAGGTTCAGTAAACCAGCTTGCTGGTTTAGAAAATGGTACACTGTGTTCATAAAAGACATGGACATGGCCAGCAACAACACTCAAGTAGGCTGTGGTGTTTAAATGATGCTCAGCCGAGGGGCCCAGACTGTGCCAAGAAAATATCTCCACCTTATTACACCAGCAGCCTGAACCTCTGATACAAGCAGGTTGGATCCATGCTTTTGTGACCTATGTGTATCTGGTGTCCTCTCTTGGTGTGGAAAAAATCACAAGGAGCTGCCCAAAATGTGGCATCAATTGTCTTTAATTCTCCATCTGCATTTTCACGCAATGAGCACAGAGGTAAGGTGTCTCTGGTGAGGAAAAACAAGCTCATCAGTGATCCTTGTGGATCTGAGGATTACCCGTAATAAAATAATAAAACCATTGGAGATTACAGTGATTGTATAGCGGATATTTTTTCCCTTGCAATCAATTCAAAGGAACTGACAGTAAGTGTCCCTCTCAAAGAAAATAAAGCAATTAATTAAAATGTTCTGAAAATACTGATACTTTATTTACTGATGCCCTTTTCTTAGATTTTATAAACTTAAACTTCTGAGCAATGCAAAAAATAAATGAACTATATAAAATAAATGAAATGTATTTATATAAAACTGTACATATAAAACTCAGTGAACTTGAGTCCTAACCATCTACTACAATGGTAAAAGATACCTGAATTTTAACACAATAAGCACAGAGGTAAGGTGTCTCTGGTGAGGAAAAACAAGCGCTCCTTCCACAAGGAGCCATTACTGCGTGGGAAATTCCCACCTTGTTTTTACACAAACTATAACGACAGAATGGCAGAACTATCATGACCTACAATAAACATAGTTAAATAATATACATAAGTGAAAACATGAACATACTTTACAAGTACGATAATCATATTTCTTTGTCAGACATCACAGAGATATGTTACCTTATCAGTGATCCTCGCAGCTCTTAGGATTACCCATAATACCTTGCTCCTAAGGGTGAATGCAGTATGACTTTTGACCAGCAGATGGTGGATTCAGCAGGATTTACCATGAAACATTTTAATTATATTACATTTCATGTTACTGATGCCACAGTCTGACCGTATCATCTGAATGTTAGAGCAGAAACTCATCAGTATGTTGGAGACTTTACATATGTTGTTCTGATTCCTGTATGAACCAACCAGAGATGTATCAATGCAGCTCCACGGCATCAGGAGCGTGCACGGAGACAAATTCCAGCCGAGGTCCGGCGTCTCCAGACACGGGCGCAGAGGTAAGTTCAGACCGAGGTCTGGCATCTCCACATGGGCAAAATGGCAAAAAAAAGTTTTTGGTTTTGTTTTGTTCCAGTTCAGCAGTGCTCAGACCGCTGCTCCAGCTCCTGCTGCACATGAAACAAGTGACCAAAATCTGATTAAAATGTTTCACAGTGAGTGGACGCATGCTGTGTTGCATGAAGGAGGAAAGGACCCAAAAGCAGGACACAGGAGTAGGCAGCTGTAAATGAACCAAAAATGAGCTTTTATTTCGGCAGCAGGACATAAGACAAAAAATACTCCAAGGCAACAAAAAACCAAAAGGAAACCTATATTGGAGAACAACTAAGGACTACTGGAGATCCGGAGAGCACAGGGAAAACACAGCTGAGGCAAAACAAAAATCACAGATGCCAAAACAAAAGGCAATGACACGAGGCCAGAGAAAGCAGTCCAAAACCAAACATCTGGCACGAGGTAGAACAGGGGCCAATATAGTTCAGGGGGCCGTCCAGGCCACGGGGTGAGACGTTGAGAGGGGGAGAGACCAGAGATGGGGGCAGGGAAGCATCACCAGTCTCTCTCTGGAGCAGCGGGCAGGGAAGCATCGGCAGTCTCTGTCCACAACTCAGCCAGGAAGGAAACAGGTGAACCGGAAAACAGCACCGGGCATCCCACCCTCTGGTGAAATGGACTGGGGTACTGAAGCAGTAAGTGGGTCGGAGGGAGTCAAATCCAATAGCAGGGAGATGAGTTCAACAGAGGTCATAGTGTCTTTCTGTAGCAGCTCACATCTCCATTGGTGACAGGAGCTGCATTTCCCCTCCTTAGGAGAACGCGGAACTGGCGAGAAGCTTATAGGCTGTGGGACTGATGAGCCAACGGTGGGCAGCAAACTAAGTCGACCCAGCCTAATCACTGAGGGCTCGGGTGGAGGAGATGCCTGAGCAGAAGAGGAATTTACCAGAGACTGTGACTTTACAAAGTCTTTAAAACATTCTGGGAGACTGCCAGTATGCCCTGAATTTGCTGACACCACCTGGTTCAGCTGGGACCGAACAGTCTCTTTACCCTCCGCAGAGAAGGATAATATCCATAGCCCGTGGAGCTGAGCTATCCAGTCGGAAAACTCCTGAAGTTGTTGTAGGTGATGCCCACTGGGTCCATTTTCTGGTCAGTCTACTGTCATGGTGCGTGGACGCGTGGTGTGTGAAGGAGAGGACCCAAAAGCAGGACACAAGAGCAGGTGGTTGTAAATTAACCAAAAATGAGCCTTTATTTCAGCAGCAGTACATAGAGGATGAAAAATAAACTAAGGCAAAAAAATCAAACAAAAGGAAACCTGTACTGTAGAACAACTGAGGACAACTGGAGAAAACACAGCCACAACACAACAAGACTCTGACATCTGACAAGGGGAAAACAGACAATAAATACACAGAGGGAACAAGGAGTGAGTAGAAACAGCCAGGCCAAACAGGTGACAGAATGACACTAATGACACTCGGAAGTAAAACAAAACACAAGAGACGGGATGTGAAAATAAGACAAGAAATGAGAGGACTAATACACAAAAGCAAATTTGACACCACATAAAGAGGATGCAGACTAGACACAACACAGGGAGACAAACACTGTGAAAAATAAACATCAGTGTTTGTGTTGAAGACATCAGTGTTGGTCTCAGTGTGGTTAACAACAGTCAGCAGTCCAATTAGAAAAAGCTCATTTCAAAACACTTCATGTAGTTCATCTTCTCACCAGCAGAGGGCCACAAATCACCATCAATGAAGACTTCAAGGAGATGTTAGTGACATCAGAGCTGCACATCAACATCTGATCAATATGGAAGTTCATGTTTCTGTCATTGGATCAGTTCAAAAGCACAAAGCATGCAAATATGCTCTTATTGTGAAAATATGCTCCTGCTGAGAGCTTCCTTCCTGTCCTGCTTCCATCACAGCTTCCAAAAATGAGTCCAACAGTAAGAGCATGTGGAGAGGTTGGAAAAATGGCATTAAGAAAGAGAAATCAAAGATTTGGATGGATTTGAATGAGCTCAGACTTGTTGAAAATGCAGAGGAGCTGGTTGTGAAGTGAGCTTAAGAGAAACACAACATCCTGATATTCACTGTGAAGCTTTGAGTGGAAAAAGACAGGAAAAACAACATGTGGATCCTGGAATAATGGCAGCTTCCATCTTTAAAGGACTGAAGAGGAAGAAGTTTACAAGGAATCATTGAGAACAGTTTCAAACATCAACTGATTGAATCCATGAATGTGAAAACGTGTTTGTGAGTGAAAGAGACAGACATGTACAGACTGAACTATCTGTTCAACAGTCAGAGTGTTTCTCTGACAGGAGGACGCTCTTTACACTCAGCTCAGCACACACACACTGAGGAACCAGGAGACCCGAACGTAAACCCAGGATAAAGAGGTTCAGTGAATGTGGTGTTGAAGGTGTGGAGGTGGATCAGAGTGTCAGAGGAGACTCTGTAGAAGGACAGAGTGCCAGCAGGACAGTCCACATACACTGCTACTCTGTTAGAGCCAGAGGAGGAGGAGGATGTTTTTCTGTTGTTGTGCCAGACAGAGTAACCATAACCAGAGCAGCTCAGACTCCAGGACTGATCATTCCTTCCAAACACAGTCTTCTACGTTTCCTTTCCGTCTGATTCTCCTGTAACTCACTGATATTTGAACCTCTCCTTTCCACTCGACCTCCCAGTAACAGCGACCAGTCAGACCATCTCTACACAGCAGCTGAGGAAGGACATCAAATCTTTCTGGATGATCAGGATATGACTGAAGCTTCTCCACACGTGTCACCTTCCTGTTGTTGTCACACAGTTGTAGTTTTGTGTTCACTGTGTTTGTGTCGATTGTGAGTTGACAGGAATCTGATGGAGAGAACAAACACAATCCAGCTGCAGTTATTGATCCATCATCTGTTCATTGATTGACACTTTGATGATGACTCCTGACATCAGAGATGTGAATGAGTGATGTGACAGTTTGAAGATGGTTGAATGTGTGCTGCTTTGTTTTCATCAGTCACATTAAAAACACACTTACACTTCCTCAGACCTGGGCTCCGCCATCGCACTCCAGCAGGCTCCGCCCTGAAAGGAGGAGGGGGGGTCAGACCAGCACAGTCTCTGTCAGCATGCACACATGGACATTACATTGCACTCATACTTAAGCTGTTACACACCAATAAAGGAACAGGCCAACATTGTCACACAGACACTTCATTCCATACATGGATCAAACTGCTGATGATCTGGACTGATCCTGGCTCTGTCAGTGCTTTGAAACAGTTGGTGGATTGGTTTTCATGGCAATGAATGCATAAAGTCAAAGCATGGCTCCACTGTTTACTGTTCAGTGTATCAATAGGAAGAAGAGACTAAAACAAGCTGAAACACGATATTAGCATGGCTAAAATTAGGATTAGCTTTTGCACAACATACACTGCTCAAAAAAATAAAGGGAACACTTAAACAACACAATATAACTCCAAGTAAATCAAACTTCTGTAAAATCACACTGTCCACTTAGGAAGCAACACTGATTGACAATCAGTTTCACATGCTGTTGTGCAAATGGAACAGGTGGAAATTATTGGCAAAAAGCAAGACACACTCAATAAAGGAGTGGTTCTGCAGGTGGGGACCACAGACCACTTCTCAGTACCTATGCTTTCTGGCTGATGTTTTGGTCACTTTTGAATGGTGGTGGTGCTTTCACACTCGTGGTAGCATGAGACGGACTCTACAACCCACACAAGTGGCTCAGGTAGTGCAGCTCATCCAGGATGGCACATCAATGCGAGCTGTGGCAGGAAGGTTTGCTGTGTCTGTCAGCATAGTGTCCAGACGCTGGAGGCGCTACCAGGAGACATGTAGGAGGCCATAGGAGGGCAACAACCCAGCAGCAGGACCGCTACCTCTGCCTTTGTGCAAGGAGGAACAGGAGGAGCACTGCCAGAGCCCTGCAAAATGACCTCCAGCAGGCCACAAATGTGCATGTGTCTGCACAAACGGTTAGAAACCGACTCCATGAGGATGGTATGAGGGCCCGACGTCCACAGATGGGGGTTGTGCTCACAGCCCAACACCGTGCAGGATGCTTGGCATCTGCCAAAGAACACCAGGATTAGCAAATTCTCCAATGGCGCCCTGTGCTCTTCACAGATGAAAGCAGGTTCACACTGAGCACGTGTGACAGACGTGACAGAGTCTGGAGACGCCGTGGAGAGCGATCTGCTGCCTGCAACGTCCTTCAGCATGACCGGTTTGGCAGTGGGTCAGTAATGGTGTGGGGTGGCATTTCTTTGGAGGGCCGCACAGCTCTCCATGTGCTCGCCAGAGGTAGCATGACTGCCATTAGGTACCGAGATGAGATCCTCAGACCCCTTGTGAGACCATATGCTGGTGTGGTTGGCCCTGGGTTCCTCCTAATGCAGGACAATGCTAGACCTCATGTGGCTGGAGTGTGTCAGCAGTTCCTGCAAGATGAAGGCATTGAAGCTATGGACTGGCCCGCCCGTTCCCCAGACCTGAATCTGATTGAGCACATCTGGGACATCATGTCTCGCTCCATCCACCAACGTCATGTTGCACCACAAACTGTCCAGGAGTGGGCGGATGCTTTAGTCCAGGTCTGGGAGGAGATCCCTCAGGAGACCATCCGCCACCTCATCAGGAGCATGCTCAGGTGTTGTAGGGAGGTCATACAGGCACGTGGAGGCCACACACAATACTGAGCCTCATTTTGACTTGTTTTAAGGACATTACATCAAAGTTGGATCAGCCTGTAGTGAGTTTTTACACTTTAATTTTGTGCGTGACTCCAAATCCAGGCCTGCATTGGTTAATAAATTTGATTCCATTGATGATTTTTGTGTGATTTTGTTGTCAGCACATTCAACTTTGTACAGAACAAAGTATTCAATGAGAATATTTCATTCATTCAGATCTAGGATGTGTTATTTGAGTGTTCCCTTTATTTTTTTGAGCAGTATTTATTAGGGCCTGAGCACAACCTGTAATTGCTTTGGACGTTTAGGCAAATGAATTGCTTTTTTGAGGGCCTAAACACACTCAAAATTAATGAAATTTTGCACACATGTCAGGTTTGGTGAATATTTAAGTATTTTATGGTTTCAGGCATGGCCCTTTCAAAATGGTCTACAGCGCCACCTTTAGTTCAACTCCCACTGCTGTGTTTCACGTACATGCATGAAATTTGGTACACATATGCAGAGGTGGGAAGTAACGAAGTACAAATACTTCGTTAGTGTACTTAAGTAGATTTTTCAGGTATCTGTACTTTACTTAAGTATTTATTTTTCTGAGTACTTTTTACTTTTACTCCCTACATTTTTACACAAGTATCTGTACTTTCTACTTCTTACATTTTCAAACAGACTCGTTACTTTTTAACACGTCAGAGAGAAGTTTGCATTTCCGGTCAGTGCGCCGTCAAACATCAAACGATCTGAGCCTAAACGGAGGAATAATAACACATAAGAGACAATCGTACTGCGTATCCTCCATCATCGGGGCTTATCTCGTACAAAGGGATTAAATACGCAAACCCATATAAGTAATGTATCATTTATAGCGCTATAATCGGGCCGGACCGAGTCCGTAAGTTGCGCTGCGGCACATAAACAGCTTAGCTAGCGCTACTGAAGAGGAGCGAGCATGAAGGGAGTAACGTGTGGCAGGTAAATGCAACGTTTCTAAATGCTCAACAAATATCAGCAAACACACAAAGTGTGTGCAGTTTGTCACACAGTGTGTCTGCTAGCTAAAAGAAGAGCTGCTGTATTTCAGGGAGAGCAAAGAGAGAGAAGTTCACTCAGAGATGAAGAAAGAGGACAGGAGAGGAAGAAGAGAGGTTAGATTTAAAGGTAAGGACTGGAAAAACAAACTGAAGTATGCTGACTTTGTGTAATTCAAAGATTGTATGAAAATACTGCAGTTTAGGTTAGCTTGTTGTACTGTATTTACAGTAAAGCTCTGTGTTGGACTGGAGCACAGAGGCTGTGTTGATGGTCAGAGTTACAGGTTACATCAGTGCAGCAGAGATGAGTTTGAATCAAAGCTGCTGATGCTGAGATTCATTCACTGAATCCAACATTTCTACAGCCTGTATGCTGTCAGTGTAGGGGATGGAGATCAGCTCAGATAGCTGTGAAATACTGGGTTACATCTTTGTGAGTTCACTTCATCCACACAGAGCAGTAAACCTCAGAGCAGCAGCAGCAGGTCAGCTGATCACAGCCTGCACACCAACATCATTTACTGCAGCTACAATAGAAAGCTGTGATTCTTCTCCCCATGCAGAGCCACTACAGCTGATCTTAGGGTTCCTCCACCTTCTGAATCCCACTGTAACCCCTGAGTATCCTCATGTTGGTGTTTAGGTGGAGGCACAGTCACCCTCTACTATGGAGGACACAGAGAACAGAGCTGTGTTTAAATTCCCTTTCACAGTTTGTGTCCTATAACAGATTCAAGCTGAGTGCATTCATTAGAATTAAAATTTAGATTGAATAACATTTGTATTCTCATGTACTATTTTATATTATTACAATAATATATAATGAGGTTCGGTTTATTTTACACAAAAATAGCAGGTAGAAACATCCTCCAAAGAACTACTTTTACTTTCTTACTTTGAGTACATTTCAGAGCCTGTACTTTTTTACTTTTACTTAAGTAGAGAAGTTGAACCAGTACTTCGACTTTTACTAAAGTATTTTTTAACATAAGTACTTGTACTTCTACTTAAGTACAGAATGTCAGTACTTTTGCCACCTCTGCACATATGTAACATGTCCAGATGAACATAAAAGACCCATGGTCCAATGGCCTAAACCCAACAGGAAGTCCGCCATTTTGAATTAAATGGCTGATTTTAGTGATTTCCTGCCCATGTGCTTTCTCTAATAACTCAGAGCTTTTAGATGTTATCAACTTCATATTTGTTTTGTCTAATCTACACACCAGGGGGATTCTAAATTTAAAAAATGGTGAGTTTTCACTAGAGGTCGTGGCCGTGACACCGCAGTGAATTTCAATCATTCAGCAGGCACATTTGATTGCCTCTAATTCAAACCTGCATTATCCAATCTGGATCAGACTTCCACAGTAGGATGATGGTCCGCCCCTGAACCCATACATATGGTAATATTTACTGACAGTTGCAGTGCCACCTAGTGGGTACAGGAAATGTCATGAAATACCATGTTTTTTGCGTAGCCGCAGAGCTACTTTTTATCTACATATCTGAAATTGTGCAGGCTCATGTAACATCCTACGATTAGCAAAAAAGTGTCTTGGACCCATAGCCGAAACCCTACAGGAAGTCAGACATTTTCAGTTGAAGGTGTCAATTTTTTTGCCACTTTCAGGCCTGCTATTTGAATCAACTCCTCCTAGGGCATTTGACCCAGTGAGACCAAAATCGCACCAGATCATCTACACAAGTCGCCCATCAAAAGTTATTCATGGTTTTGTAGAATATTCAATGGCCTTGTCACACCAGGCCGTGGAATTTGGCTTTCGATTTTCTCCCTTGCCACGAAATTGTTTGTCCACTCATTCACACACACTTTACATTTTTAGGCTGATCGGGCAATCACTCATCTACAAACTCAGGCTGAACCCATAACTACGGATTCAAGACTGTATATAGCAATGAAACTATAGACAAGTATCGAAGAAGAAGAAGAAGAAGAAGAAACAGCCTTTATTGTCCCACAGAGGGGAAATTTGGGTGTAACAGCAGCCGCAGTTATTGTAAATATAAGTAAAAATATAATAATTCACACTATTAAGAAAAGAATATAAATATATATAAAATCAACAAACAAGATTAACCTTAATACTACTAATAATAACACTATATACAATGTACATGATGTGCCTGTGTGTTGAACCTTAACAGGCCGGACTATTTACAGTATATTATATATTATCCTACATTGTGTAGGTTATTGTGGTTTTTGTTGGGAGCAGTGATGATTATAAAGTCCTACAGCTGCTGGGAGGAAGGATCTGCGGTAACGCTCCTTTGTGCATTTGTGCATCGTATTGCATACATGGATGTAAATTAAGCATATTAGAACAAATCATTTTGACTGGAAGTTGTTAGCGCCCCCTACAGAAGCAAATGGAAATTTGTATGACGCTCCACAGAATTAGTCTCTCTGCATTTAGTTTTTCTGAAATGCATGAAATTTGTTTCAACATTCCTGACATCATCCTGATCAAAAATCAATGAGACCCATGCTCTATTTTGTACACCACAGCTGTGACCACACCCCAAATACTGCATTGGGTTTATATGGAGAGGAAAACATTTAGTTTCTTGGAAATGTATGAAATGGGTTACAGACATTTTGTTCAACATCACGATCAAAAAAAGTGAGACGTATGCCCCATTTTGCACGCTGGAGCCGTGACCACCCCCTAAATACTTCATTGGGTTTATATGGAGAGCAAAAGTTACTTTCCCATAAATGAATTAAACTTGTAACAGACCTTCATTACTCCATCACAATCAAAAAACCTCCGAGTGCTCCACCAGTCAACGCACGCCGGGTGCGAGGGCCTGATCATCACCTCTTGCAGTTTGAATTGTTTTTGAATTTTTATGCTTAATTAGTTTTTTGCTGATTTTAAGTTTGGTTTTTGGTGGTCTGGGAGCAGGCACCGACTCTATGGGGATGGGGTTTTTGGGGATGGCAGGAGGAGAGAAGCTGCAGAGAGGCGTGTAAGACTGCAGCTCTGCTTCCTGGTCTCAACCCTGGGTAGTCAGTTTTTAGGAGGGTTAATAAATTTGGCCAGATTTCTAGAAATGAGAGCTGCTCCATCCAAAGTGGGATGGATGCCGTCTCTCCTAACAAGACCAGGTTTTCCCCAGAAACTTTCCCAATTATCTATGAAGCCCACATATACAATGAAATGTTGATGTCTTCAAATAATAAAAAATTACAGTGTTCATCATATATTTATGCTAATGTTTAAATTCACATGGAGCACTGTGACAGATTTCAGGCTGTTTTTTAAACACATCCAGAAACAGTCAAGCGCAGACACCTTGATGAATTATTTAAAGAGTATTCCTATCATTAGTGGTATATTGTAGCTTTGTGTTACACCTCTTCTATACATTAAAGGTAAAAAACAACAACAAAAAAAGCTTCTTATAGACCTGTGTATCCTCCAGATTTTTTTTTCAGAATCTGATCCTGAAAACATCCTTCAGCTTGACCAACTGACTGCTTGTAAAATTGAATTGAAAGAGTTCCCTCTAGTGTCCATATCTAAAGCCTGTGGGAGGATGGTGTTAATCTAAAATGTGAATCATAGTGTTCCAGTCAGTCATCAGTGTGTCTCTGCACAGCTGTCATTAACATGTGTTCAGAGGGCCTCAGTGTGTGAATGGTTCCAGTTCAGCTCCATAACAGCAGCGTCCCTGGTTTGATTCCTGTGTTTCAGCTCATATCTGCCTCTCTCACTGAGGGGGACGTCCACAGACACACACACACACACACACACACACACACACACACACACACACACACACACACACACACACACACACACACACACACACTGCCTCTGCACCAATAGTAAAGCTGGTGCTCAGAGGAAGAGGGCGGGGCTTTACTTGGTGTCAGTGAGAGAAATGAAAAAAAGCTCAAATGAGTGAGAAGGACGATGAAGGAAACATCTGTGCTGTGTCTGCTCTGTAAGTAGAATCTCTGTGCTTGTTTGAATTATTGACCTTTGACTGTCTGCTCTCCTGATAACTGATGATGGAGGAGAAGACATGAAAAACTAATCAGGCTGAATTCAAGTTCAAACACCATGAGGACCAACTGCAGGTCTGAACTGACTCTTTATCTTTGCTCAGGAGTCCAGGAAACACAGCAGGCAGTGAAAAGCTCAAATCATTCACTCATTACATGAACACAGCTGCACAGAGGACACATGACTTTACTGTGGGATTGGAGGGTTAGTGTTAGATTGTGGACATTGTAAATGGTTTGCGTAATGGAACATCCTCACCAGATAGATATAAAAGAGGAGTTTGTGGGTCTGTCAGCTGTTTGTGTGGAGTTGTTCTTTGTGTTCACCTCAAACCAACCTGAGTGTCATTTCTCTTTAGTTCTGATCTCACTGCTGAGCTGCACAACAAACCAAGGTCAGTAACCTTCTTCTGTCACAGCTTCAACCTGATCAATGCTCACTAATATGACCTGTTTGGCTTCATGTTTCATTGTAACCCTCACAGCTCGTCTGACTGTGAGTCCCAGCAGCTCTCAGTTCTTTGATGGAGACTTTGTGTCTCTGAGCTGTGAGGAGGACGACAGCTCTGCTGGATGGACTCTGAGGAGGAACACAAGCAAACGACAGAGGACTCAGTGTGGAGATGGGTGGGGAAGATGGTCTGGTTCTTCCTGCAACAACAATGTATTGCCATTGGACAGTGGAGTTTACTGGTGTGAGTCCAGAGAGGGTGCCATCAGTAACATGGTTAAGCTCACAGTCTCTGGTAAGCTGAGTGTGTGGAGTTAGTGTTGATGAAGCTGTGTGTAAATGGATGAAATGCTGTAGTTTGTCTCTGTGTTGAGGTGGATCAGTGATCCTGCAGAGTCCTGTCCTCCCTGTGATGGAGGGAGATGACGTCACTCTGCTCTGTCAAACAAAGACCACTCCCTCCAACCTCCCAGCTGCTTTCTATAAAGATGGCTCCCTCATCAGGAAGCAGCCTACAGGTCACATGACCATCCAGCATGTTTCCAGGTCTGATGAAGGCCTCTACAAGTGTGACATCAGCGGTCATGGAGAGTCTCCATCCAGCTGGATCACTGTCACAGGTGACACACTCACCTGTCTGTGTTTCTGCAGGTTTCAACATTCAGTATTAATGTCAGTTTTATTTATTTAGCATGTAAACTTTGACATAGAAGATAAAACACAAGGAACTAGAAACACCTTCAGTGGAGCACATACCTCCCCAACCCCAAATTTTCTATGTGGTAATACTTTGATTCTGATCACCCAGTGTTACTGCATCATAAATTACTACTGGCTCTGAAAAACTGTAAAATATGATTTTATATTTTTATTAAAAAATGATCCATATGAACAGATAATGGCATAAATATTCTTGAAATATTTTATCCAGTTTATGTAGCCTGTATGCTTGCAGCCTGTAAAGCACTAAATGAAAGAATGAATCCTGAATTATCAATAACAATGAATTAACAGTAATGTTTAAACGTGAGGATCAGATTCCATCCTGAAAATTTCATTTCACCAGTGATGACAGAGAAAGTTTCATGAAATGTTTTAAAACATTTTGGTGAGCTTGACCTTTGACCTTAATATGTGATTGAGCCCCTAAGGAATATTTCCACAAAGTTTCATCAATTTTGGTTCAAAACAGACAAAAAAACAAACAAAAAGGGGTAAAAAACGTAACCTCCCTCCGCCCACTGGTAGGCAATGGACCCATGTGGGCCTAAACTGTCTGAGAATAAAAACAAGAAAGCAAAAAAACAGGAAAAAACGTAACTACACACACATATGAGTTATTATGAGCCTGTGGGAAGAAAATGCTTTTTGAGCACACATAATAAACCTCAGGTCAGCAGCTTGTTCCAGAAAAAAAGACCACAGTAACTGAAAGCACCATCAACACACTTAAACTACATAAACAATGGAAGCAGTTTGATTGTTGCACATCACTTGCATCACTTTGCTTGCAGATATTGTTTGTTTTGGATTCCCA